>NW_026990587.1:0-114751 GCF_036250125.1 Pseudopipra pipra
TTCAGTGCCATGATGAGACCTGCACCATTATGACATATCTGGGCTTTATGAGGTCAGTGTGATGATGAGGCCTGCACCATTATGACATGTCTGGGCATTATGAGGTCAGTGTGATGAGGAGGCCTGCACCATTATGACATGTCTCTGCTTAATGAGGTCAGTGTGATGAGAACTGCACAATTATGACATGTCTGGGCTTTATGAGGTCAGTGCCATGATGACACCTGCACCATTATGACATACTGGACTTTATGAGGTCAGTGCCATGAGGAGGCCTGCACAATATTGACATGTCTGGGCTTTACGAGGTCAGTGTGATGATGAGGCCTCCACAATTATGACATGTCTGGGCTTTATGAGGTCAGTGCCATGAGGAGGCCTACACCATTATGACATGTCTGGGCTTTATGAGGTCAGTGTGATGATGAGGCCTGCACAATTATGATGTTTCTGGGTTTTATGAGGTCACTGTGATGATGAGGCTTGCCCGTTATGACCGGTCTGGTCTTTATGATGTCAGTGCCATGATGACAGCTGCACCATTATGACATGTCTGGGCTTTATGAGGTCACTGTTATGATGAGAACTGCACCATTATGAGGTGTCTGGGCTGTATGATGTCAGTGCCATGATGAGGCCTGCACCATTTTCACATGTCTGGGCTTTATGTGGTCAATGCTATGATGATGCCTGCACCATTATGACATGACTGCGCTTTATGAGGTCACTCTGATGATGAGAACTGCGCCATTATGACATGTCTGTTCTTTATGAGGTCAGTGTGATGATGAGACTTGCACCATTATGACATGTCTGGGCTTTATGAGGTCAGTGCTATGAGGAGACCTGCACCATTATGACATGTCTGGGTTTTATTAGGTCAGTGTGATGATGAGAACTACACCATTATGACATGTCTGGGCTTTATGAGGTCAGTGCCATGATGAGGCCTGCACCATTAGTAAGTGTCTGGCCTTTATGAGGTCACTGTGATGATGAGAACTGCACCATTATGACATGTCTGGGCTTTATGAGGCTCCGTACCATGAAGAGGCCTGCACCATTATGAGGTGTCTGGCCTTTATGAGGTCACTGTGATGATGAAGTCCTTCAACATTATGACGTGTCTGGGCTTTATGTGGTCAGTGTGATGATGAGACCAGCAGTATTATGAGGTGTCTGGGCTGTATGAGGTCAGTGCCATGATGAGGCCTGCACCATTTTGACATGTCTGGGCTTTATGTGGTCAGTGCTATGATGAGACCTGAACCATTATGACATGACTGGGCTTTATGAGGTCACTTCTGATGATGAGAACTGCACCATTATGACATGTCTGGGCTTTATGAGGTCACTGTGATGATGAGACCTGCGCTATTATGAGGTGTCTGGGCTGTATGAGGTCCGTGCCATGATGAGGCCTGCACCATTTTGACATGTCTGGGCTTTATGAGGTTAGTGTGATTATGAGGCCTGCACCATTTTGACATGTCTGGGCTTTATGAGGTTAGTGTGATGATGAGAACTGCACCATTATGACATGTCTGGTCTTTATGATGTCAGGGACATGATGAGGCCTGCACCATTATGACATGTCTGGACTTTATAAGGTCTAGTACCATGAGGAGTCCTGCACAATTATGACATGTCTGGGCTTTATGAGGTCGGTGTTATGATGAGGCCAGCACCATTATGAGGTGTATGGGCTTTATGAGGTCAAGTGTGATGATGAGGGCCTGCACCCATTATGACATGTCTGGGATTTATGAGGTCAGTGCCAAGAGGAGGCCTGCAGCATTATGACATGACTGGGCTTTATGAGGTCACTCTGATGATGAGAACGGCACCATTATGACGTCTCTGGGCTTTATGAGGTCATTGTGATGATGAGACCTGCACCATTTTGTCCTGTCTGGGCTTTATGAGGTCAGTGCCATGAGGAGGCCTGTACCATTATGACATGCCTGGGCTTTATGAGGTCTGTGTGATGATGAGACCTGCACCATTATGACATGTCTGGGCTTTATGAGGTCAGTGCCATGATGAGGCCTGCACCATTAGTAAGTGTCTGGCCTTTATGAGGTCACTGTGATGATGAGAACTGCACCATTATGACATGTCTGGGCTTTATGAGCTCCGTACCATGAAGAGGCCTGCACCATTATGAGGTGTCTGGCCTTTATGAGGTCACTGTGATGATGAGTCCTTCAACATTATGACGTGTCTGGGCTTTATGTGGTCAGTGTGATGATGAGACCAGCAGTATTATGAGGTGTCTGGGCTGTATGAGGTCAGTGCCATGATGAGGCCTGCACCATTTTGACATGTCTGGGCTTTATGTGGTCAGTGCTATGATGAGGCCTGAACCATTATGACATGACTGGGCTTTATGAGGTCACTCTGATGATGAGAACTGCACCATTATGACATGTCTGGGCTTTATGAGGTCACTGTGATGATGAGACCTGCGCTATTATGAGGTGTCTGGGCTGTATGAGGTCCGTGCCATGATGAGGCCTGCACCATTTTGACATGTCTGGGCTTTATGAGGTTAGTGTGATTATGAGGCCTGCACCATTTTGACATGTCTGGGCTTTATGAGGTTAGTGTGATGATGAGAACTGCACCATTATGACATGTCTGGTCTTTATGATGTCAGGGACATGATGAGGCCTGCACCATTATGACATGTCTGGGCTTCATAAGGTCAGTACCATGAGGAGTCCTGCACAATTATGACATGTCTGGGCTTTATGAGGTCGGTGTTATGATGAGGCCAGCACCATTATGAGGTGTATGGGCTTTATGAGGTCAGTGTGATGATGAGGCCTGCACCATTATGACATGTCTGGGATTTATGAGGTCAGTGCCAAGAGGAGGCCTGCAGCATTATGACATGACTGGGCTTTATGAGGTCACTCTGATGATGAGAACGGCACCATTATGACGTCTCTGGGCTTTATGAGGTCATTGTGATGATGAGACCTGCACCATTTTGTCCTGTCTGGGCTTTATGAGGTCAGTGCCATGAGGAGGCCTGTACCATTATGACATGCCTGGGCTTTATGAGGTCTGTGTGATGATGAGACCTGCACCATTATGACATGTCTGGGCTTTATGAGGTCAGTGTGATGATGAGACCTGCACCATTATGACATGTCTGGTCTTTTTGAGGTCACTGTGATGGCATGTGGAGGCCTGCACCATTATGACATGTCTGGGCTTTATGAGGTCAGTGCCATGAGGAGGCCTGAACCATTATGAGGTGTCTGGACTTTATGAGGTCAGTGCTATGAGGAGGCCTGCACCATTATGAGGTGTCTGGGGCTTATGAGGTCAGTGTGATGATGAGGCCTGGGCCATTATGACATGTCTGGGCTTTATAAGGTCAGTACCATTAGGAGGCCTGCACCATTATGACATGGCTGGGCTTTATGAGGTCAGTGCCATGATGAGACCTGCACCATTATGACATATCTGGGCTTTATGAGGTCAGTGTGATGATGAGGCCTGCACCATTATGACATGTCTGGGCATTATGAGGTCAGTGTGATGAGGAGGCCTGCACCATTATGACATGTCTCTGCTTAATGAGGTCAGTGTGATGAGAACTGCACAATTATGACATGTCTGGGCTTTATGAGGTCAGTGCCATGATGACACCTGCACCATTATGACATACTGGACTTTATGAGGTCAGTGCCATGAGGAGGCCTGCACAATATTGACATGTCTGGGCTTTACGAGGTCAGTGTGATGATGAGGCCTCCACAATTATGACATGTCTGGGCTTTATGAGGTCAGTGCCATGAGGAGGCCTACACCATTATGACATGTCTGGGCTTTATGAGGTCAGTGTGATGATGAGGCCTGCACAATTATGATGTTTCTGGGTTTTATGAGGTCACTGTGATGATGAGGCTTGCCCCGTTATGACCGGTCTGGTCTTTATGATGTCAGTGCCATGATGACAGCTGCACCATTATGACATGTCTGGGCTTTATGAGGTCACTGTTATGATGAGAACTGCACCATTATGAGGTGTCTGGGCTGTATGATGTCAGTGCCATGATGAGGCCTGCACCATTTTCACATGTCTGGGCTTTATGTGGTCAATGCTATGATGATGCCTGCACCATTATGACATGACTGCGCTTTATGAGGTCACTCTGATGATGAGAACTGCGCCATTATGACATGTCTGTTCTTTATGAGGTCAGTGTGATGATGAGACTTGCACCATTATGACATGTCTGGGCTTTATGAGGTCAGTGCTATGAGGAGACCTGCACCATTATGACATGTCTGGGTTTTATTAGGTCAGTGTGATGATGAGAACTACACCATTATGACATGTCTGGGCTTTATGAGGTCAGTGCCATGATGAGGCCTGCACCATTAGTAAGTGTCTGGCCTTTATGAGGTCACTGTGATGATGAGAACTGCACCATTATGACATGTCTGGGCTTTATGAGCTCCGTACCATGAAGAGGCCTGCACCATTATGAGGTGTCTGGCCTTTATGAGGTCACTGTGATGATGAGTCCTTCAACATTATGACGTGTCTGGGCTTTATGTGGTCAGTGTGATGATGAGACCAGCAGTATTATGAGGTGTCTGGGCTGTATGAGGTCAGTGCCATGATGAGGCCTGCACCATTTTGACATGTCTGGGCTTTATGTGGTCAGTGCTATGATGAGACCTGAACCATTATGACATGACTGGGCTTTATGAGGTCACTCTGATGATGAGAACTGCACCATTATGACATGTCTGGGCTTTATGAGGTCACTGTGATGATGAGACCTGCGCTATTATGAGGTGTCTGGGCTGTATGAGGTCCGTGCCATGATGAGGCCTGCACCATTTTGACATGTCTGGGCTTTATGAGGTTAGTGTGATTATGAGGCCTGCACCATTTTGACATGTCTGGGCTTTATGAGGTTAGTGTGATGATGAGAACTGCACCATTATGACATGTCTGGTCTTTATGATGTCAGGGACATGATGAGGCCTGCACCATTATGACATGTCTGGACTTTATAAAGTCAGTACCATGAGGAGTCCTGCACAATTATGACATGTCTGGGCTTTATGAGGTCGGTGTTATGATGAGGCCAGCACCATTATGAGGTGTATGGGCTTTATGAGGTCAGTGTGATGATGAGGCCTGCACCATTATGACATGTCTGGGATTTATGAGGTCAGTGCCAAGAGGAGGCCTGCAGCATTATGACATGACTGGGCTTTATGAGGTCACTCTGATGATGAGAACGGCACCATTATGACGTCTCTGGGCTTTATGAGGTCATTGTGATGATGAGACCTGCACCATTTTGTCCTGTCTGGGCTTTATGAGGTCAGTGCCATGAGGAGGCCTGTACCATTATGACATGCCCGGGCTTTATGAGGTCTGTGTGATGATGAGACCTGCACCATTATGACATGTCTGGGCTTTATGAGGTCAGTGTGATGATGAGACCTGCACCATTATGACATGTCTGGTCTTTTTGAGGTCACTGTGATGGCATGTGGAGGCCTGCACCATTATGACCTGTCTGGTCTTTATGAGGTCAGTGCCATGAGGAGGCCTGAACCATTATGAGGTGTCTGGACTTTATGAGGTCAGTGCTATGAGGAGGCCTGCACCATTATGAGGTGTCTGGGGCTTATGAGGTCAGTGTGATGATGAGGCCTGGGCCATTATGACATGTCTGGGCTTTATGAGGTCAGCACCATTAGGAGGCCTGCACCATTATGATATGGCTGGGCTTTATGAGGTCAGTGCCATGATGAGACCTGCACCATTATGACATATCTGGGCTTTATGAGGTCAGTGTGATGATGAGGCCTGCACCATTATGACATGTCTGGGTTTTATGAGGTCAGTGTGATGAGGAGGCCTGCACCATTATGACATGTCTCTGCTTAATGAGGTCAGTGTGATGCGGAGGCCTGCACCATTATGACATGTCTGGGCTTTATGAGGTCAGTGCCATGATGACACCTGCACCATTATGACATACTGGACTTTATGAGGTCAGTGCCATGAGGAGGCCTGCACAATATTGACATGTCTGGGCTTTACGAGGTCAGTGTGATGATGAGGCCTCCACAATTATGACATGTCTGGGCTTTATGAGGTCAGTGCCAGGAGGAGGCCTACACCATTATGACATGTCTGGGCTTTATGAGGTCAGTGTGATGATGAGGCCTGCACAATTATGATGTTTCTGGGTTTTATGAGGTCACTGTGATGATGAGGCTTGCACCGTTATGACCTGTCTGGTCTTTATGAGGTCAGTGCCATGAGGAGGCCTGCACCATTATGACATATCTGGACTTTATGAGGTCAGTGCCATGAGGAGGCCTGCAGCATTATGACATATCTGGACTTTACGAGGTCAGTGCCATGATGAGACATGCACCATTATGACATGTCTGGGCTTTTTGAGGTCAGTGTGATGATGAGACCTGCACAAATATGAGTTGTCTGGGCTTTATCAGGTGACTGTGACGATGAGGCCTGCACCATTATGACATGTCTGGGCTTTATGAGGTCAGTGTGATGATGAGGCCTGCACCATTATGACATGTCTGGGCGTTATGAGGTCAGTGTGATGAGGAGGCCTGCACCATTATGACGTGTCTGGGCGTTATGAGGTCAGTGTGATGATAAGGCTTGCATCATTATGACATGTCTGGGCTTTATGAGGTGACTGTGATGATGAGGACTGCCCAATTATGACATGTCTAGGCTTTATGAGGTCTGTGCCATTAGGAGGCCTGCACAATTATGACATGCCTGGGCTTTATGAGGCCAGTGTGATGATGAGACCAGCACAATTATGATATGTCTGGGCTTTATGAGGTCAGTGCCATGAGGAGGCCTGCACCATGATGACATGTCTGGGCTTTATGAGGTCAGTGTGATGATGAGGCCTGCACCATTATGACATGTCTGGGCTTTATGAAGTCACTGTGATGATGAGTCCTGCACTATTATGACATGTCTGGGCGTTATGAGGTCAGTGCCATGATGAGGCCTGCACCATTATGACATGTCTGGGCTTTATGAGGTCAGTGTGATGATGAGACCTGCACCGTTTTGACGTCTCTGGGCTTTATGAGGTCACTGTGATGATGAGGCCTGCACCATTATGACATGTCAGGGCTTTATGAGCTCACTGTGATGATGAGGCCTGTAACATTATGACATGTCTGGGCGTTATGAGGTCAGTGTGATGATGAGGCCAGCACAATTATGGTATGTCTGTGCTTTATGAGGTCAGTGCCATGAGGAGGCCTGCACCATTATGACGTGTCTGGGCTTTATGAGGTCAGTGTGATGATGAGGCCTGCACCATTATGATGTGTCTGGGCCTTATGAGGTCAGTGCCATGAGGAGGTCTGAACCAATATGACATGTCTGGGCTTTATGAGGTCACTGTGATGATGCAGCCTGCAGCATTATGACATGTCTAGGTTTTATGAAGTCAGTGTCATGATGAGGTCTGCACCATTATGAAGTGTCAGGGCTTTATGAGGTCAGTGCCATGACGAGGCCTGCACCATTATGACATGTCTGGGCTTTTTGTGGTCATTGTGATGATGAGGCCTGCACCATTATGACATGTCTGGGCTTTATGAGGTCAGTGTGATGATGAGGCCTGCACCATTATGACATGTCTGGGCTTTATGAGGTCAGTGCCATGAGGAGGCCTGCACCATTATGACATGTCTGGGCTTTATGAGGTCAGTGCCATGAGGAGGCCTGCACCATTATGACATATCTGGGCTTTATGAGGTCAGTGCCAAGTGGAGGCCCGAACCATTATGACATGTCTGGGCTTTATGAGGTCCGTGCCATGAGGAGGCCTGCACCATTATGACATGTCTGGGCGTTATCAGGTCAGTGTGATGATGAGGCCAGCACCATTATGACATGTCTGGGCTTTATGAGGTCAGTGCCATGAGGAGGCCTGCACCATTATGACATGTCTGGGCTTTATGAGGTCAGTGTGATGATGAGGCCTGCACCATTATGACATGTCTGGGCTTTATGAGGTGACTGTGATGATGAGGCCTGCACCATTATGACATGTCTGGGCGTTATGAGGTCAGTGTGATGAGGAGGCCTGCACCATTATGACATGTCTGGGCTTTATGAGGTCAGTGTGATGATGAGACCAGCACCATTATGACATGTAAGGGCTTTATGAGGTAAGTGCCATGACGAGGCTTGCACCATTATGACATGTCTGGGGTTTATGAGGTCAGTGCCATGAGGAGGCCTGGGCCATTATGACATGTCTGGGCTTTATGAGGTGACTGTGATGATGAGGACTGCCCCATTATGACATGTCTGGGCTTTATGAGGTCTGTGCCATGAGGAGGTCTGCACCATTATGACATGTCCGGGCTTTATGAGGTCAGTGTGATGATGAGGCCAGCACAATTATGTTATGTCTGGGCTTTATGAGGTCAGTGCCATGAGGAGGCCTGCACCATTATGACGTGTCTGAGCGTTATGAGGTCAGTGTGATGATGAGGCCTTGGCCATTATGACATGTCTGGGCTTTATGAGGTCACTGTGATGATGCGGCCTGCAGCATTATGACATGTCTAGGTTTTATGAAGTCAGTGTCATGATGAGGTCTGCACCATTATGAAGTGTCAGGGCTTTATGAGGTCAGTGCCATGACGAGGCCTGGGCCATTATGACATGTCTGGGCTTTTTTTTGTCAGTGTGATGATGAGGCCTGCACCATTATGACATGTCTGGGCTTTATGAGGTCAGTGTGATGATGAGGCCTGCACCATTATGACATGTCTGGGCTTTATGAGGTCAGTGCCATGAGGAGGCCTGCACCATTATGACGTGTCTGGGCTTTATGAGGTCAGTGTGATGATGAGGCCAGCACCATTATGACATGTCTGGGCTTTATGAGGTCAGTTCCAAGTGGAGGCCTGAACCATTATGACATATCTGGTCTTTATGAGGTCAGTGCCATGATGAGACCTGCACCATTATGACATGTCTGGGCTTCTTGAGGTCACTGTGATGATGAGACCTGCACCAATATGAGTTGTCTGGGCTTTATGAGGTGACTGTGATGATGAGGCCTACACCATTATGACATGTCTGGGCTTTATGACGTCAGTGTGGTGATGAGGCCTGCACCCTTATGACATGTCTGGACTTTATGAGGTCAGTGCCATGAGGAGGCCTGCACCATTATGACGTTTCTGGGCTTTATGAGGTCAGTGCCATGATGAGACATGCACCATTATGACATGTCTGGGCTTTTTGAGGTCAGTGTGATGATGAGGTCTGTTGCGGACGACGGGAAAGTATCACACGATCACAGTATTGATCATGACTAATCCAACTTTATTGCTGTAAGCTCCATGCTTATAAAGGTTAATAATTAGGCTCATTAATATTCCAAATACAAGCTCATCATTGGCTCCTAATTACCTACGTTATACTTGCGCAAGTGCTGCCTCTTTCTCATGGCTATAGTTACTTTATTTACTATTTGCTACTTTCTCTACCTTTCCCATCCTGTTGCTCTAATTTTTCTATCACGTATGCAGTTTCTTAAACAATACAGCTTCACAGCAGACAATGCAGCCTTGCAGTTTCTTAGACAAAGCAGTTTCACAAACACACTAATCAGTGACCTTCTAATAGTTTTCTTGCTTTAGCGTGAGACCAGCGGTATAGAATCTTTAATGTGTCCTCTCTCTACCAACCAGGTTTCTGCAATATCTTCTACACTTCCCCCGCTCTGTTTAGACAATGTTAAAAACACGTCACTCATTGCCTTTGTTAGCATGTTTTGAATGCATTTAAAAGCACAAGGAACAATGCATAAAGCAGTCAGCAGTATTAGTAAAAGCGAAATTGCTTGTTTAGTGATCTCCGCAAGCCATGGTCCTAAACCTAATTTTGCTAGCCATCCCCTAATGGGATCTTTTTGAACTTCAAAGTCATTCAGGTGACTTTGCATTAGCAGGGCTCGAGACATTCACAGCAGCTCGAGTCCACTTGGCAGGTATCCAAAGAGGTCCCTGTGGTGAAGAAACACAAAGATAACCTCTTCCCCAATAGAGTACTTTTGCTGGATCTTGCCAAATTCCTGTACGTGGATCTTTAAATCTGACCCACACCTCTTCAGGTTTCTCTGCATCCTGTTTTAATGTATAATGAATTGTTACAGGAGGATCTTTTTGATTTCCAAAAATGCATAAATGATTCAGGACAAACAGTACCTTGCTTAACCTTTTCTTAATATCAATAATGTTTTTATGTTTTTCAAGATACGTTTTTAGTGTGTAATGAGCTCTTTCTATGATTGCTTGTCCTGTGGGAGAGTGAGCAATACCTGTGCGGTGAGTGATTTTCCACTTTTTCAAAAATTGGCCTACTCTAGTACCCACATAGGCAGGTCCATTGTCTGTTTTTATCTGTTGTGGTTTCCCCATCACAGCAAAACATTCACACAAATGTCTTTCTACTTGTAAAGCTTTTTCTCCTGTTTGAGCTGTAGCCCACATAAAATGACTATATGTGTCAATACACACATGTATATATTTAAATCTTCCAAAAGGTGCATAATGTGTAACATCCATTTGCCAGATTTCATTACTCTTTAACCCTCTGGGATTTACTCCCATACCCAATCCTACACCACCATTATGATTGCTACATGTTGGACAGGATCGAACAATATTTTTAGCATCATTTAAGGTGATGTCATACATTCTTTTTAGTCCTCTGGCATTTTGATGATATTGTTCATGATCTTTCTGTGCTTTGGTAAATTCTTCCTCATCCTCTGTAGCCATAGAAACTAATCTGTCTGCCCTAGCATTTCCTTCACCCAACCCAATGTCCCATTTATGGCTTCGTACATGTATGACAGCATAGTCATGATCTCTGTTTGTTACTGCCAACCATAATTGACAAAATAACTGAAAGAGCCTCTTATTCGGGACTTCTTTAATTAGGGCCCCTTCTATCCGATTAACTACTCCTGCTACATAGAATGAGTCAGTAACAATATTAAGGGGTCTATCCATGCTAGCCAGTGCTCTGACCACTGCTAACAACTCTAAAGTTTGTAATGAATCTGTAGGTTCTCCTGTTAAAATTTCATGCTTCCATTCTCCTTTCTCTAACCAGGTTAGGGCAGCAGTGTGAGATTTTTTGCCAGCATCTGTGTAAACTGTTCGTGCATGTGGAATTGGTTGTTCCTGTTTTTTAGGTTTCAGTATCCATTGCCAAGAACCAATCCATGCTGTAGGGACATTGTGCAGTCTACTGGTAATTATGGGACATGTCAGTCCTAATAATGCTTCTTGAAGACCCTCATTAGTACATAGGTACCAATCAAGATCATTTTTCTGCATTGGTAATCGTATACGTGCAGGCTCTTGAGCATCAATTTGTAACACACGCTCTCGACCCTTTTTTATCAGGGCTGCCAACATTTCAATTTTTTGTAAAAGTGTTTTAGGCTGTTGTATGCTAGTTGATAACCATTCTAAAACCCCTATATCCTCCCCCGTTTCTGTTTGTGATTGTGTAATAGCACCCAAAATGTATCGTTTGTCAGCCCAAAAGGTAAGTTCTAAAGGTAATTCCCATTGTCTTCTCCGAACACGGCCCTGAGTGACACAATCTAAAATTTGTTGGAGTATGAGTTGTTGGTGTTTTGTGACAGTAATTTTGGTTGTTGGGTCTGTTCCTTTTAATAGGGGTCGCAATTCAGCTAAAAGGTCAGCAGGGATTCCCACAACAGGGCGTAACCACTGTAAATCCCCAAGAAGTTTTTGTGCATCATTCACAGTGCGTAATTTTGATTGAAATACCAATTTCTGTGGGATAACGGCATGTCGAGAGATAATCCACCCCAAATATCTCCATGGTTCTGTCGTTTGAATTTTTTCATCTGCTATTATTAACTTATATTGTTCCAAATGTCTGCGAATTATTTGTATTTGTTCGGGTACAAACTCCTCAGGCTGGCAAAACAATATATCATCCATATAGTGATAGATTATGCAGTCAGGCCATCTTCTTCGCAAGGCTTGTAAGGCAGTATCCACATATAGTTGACACAAAGTTGGACTGTTCCTCATCCCTTGTGGTAATACTGTCCATTCAAATCGTTGGTCAGGTCTTTCTCTGTTAATAGCAGGTAATGTAAATGCAAAACGTTTAGTATCCCGAGGGTGTAATTGAATTGTAAAGAAACAATCCTTTAAGTCTACAATCAGTAAGGACCAATCCATGGGAAGCATTGCAGGATTTGGTAGTCCAGGCTGTAAAGCCCCCATGGCTTCCATTTGTGAGTTAACTGCTCTTAGATCATGCAATAATCGATATTTTCCAGACTTTTTCTTTATTACAAATATAGGTGTATTCCAGGGACTAGTAGAAAGTTTTAAGTGTCCTTGATCAATTTGTTCTTGTACTAATTCATGAGCAGCTTCCAAGCTTTCCCGTTTTAGAGGCCATTGCTTAACCCATACTGGAGTATCAACAATCCAAGTAATAGGAATTGGGAAAGACCAAGCAATGGCTATTCCCCCAAAGGGTAATCATTGGAGAGTTTCATCCCAATTTGTGTCAAAACATCTCTCCCGATTAAGCATTGTACTGTTGGTGGAAGCTGCACAACAGACAGGACAGCACTGGCCACACGACCTTCCACCTCGATGTTCACAGTAGGAGTCCGCATAGCAATTGAGGCACCCCCAATGCCAGTCACAGTTGTAGTAGCAGGTTGCAGAGGCCAGTGTCTAGGCCAACAATGAGGAACTATTATACTGGAATCAGCTCCTGAATCTAGTAAAGCATCCAGTGTTTTTGTTTGATCTTTCCATATAATTGTAACTTTATGTTTTGGCCTCTCACTTAAATCCAGTGTCAGTAAGGTAAGTCCCCTTGTAGAACCAAATCCACGATCTCCACGTTGCATCAGTTGTCGGTCGTTGGTTAAAGGTTTTGCTAACTGTGGCAGGGGTATTAATTGAGCAATACGTTGTCCTTTAGGAATCCTTAAAGGTGGAAAAATAGTATATGCCATAACCATTATCTGTCCAGTGTAGTCAGCATCAATTAATCCAGGCAGCACAAATAATCCAGCAAGGCTAGCCGACGATCTGCGAGTTTCCCGAACGGCTCCGACAAACAGAAGTGTTGTGGGTGGAGTTCTGACACTGCTGGCACCAAATTCCTGTTGCTCGGCACTCCCTTCTGAAGTGTCCAGTAGCTCCACATCGATAACACTTTGATCGAGTTTTTCCATCTGTGGAGTTATTAGCCTTTCCCTGGAGGGGTGCAAGAGCTGCTAACACTTGAATTTGGGAATTTTGAGCCTGTTCTTTAAGCTCCTTAACTAAGTCCTGAGTCTGTTCTTTAAGCCCTTTAGTAAAATCCTGAATAGCATTGACTAAAAATGCATTCTCTCCTGTTGGTATTTGCAATACTTTGTCTAATAATTCTTCTATAGTCCAATAAGGACCCAATGTATTTATTACTTGTTTAACCATTGAGTTAGCATTTTGCAAAACACACTGCTTTAGCATGGTTCCCTTCATATAATCTGGGACCCCAGCTTTTGTGATAGCAGCTGTTAACTTGTCAACATATTCACCAAAAGATTCATTCCTTCCTTGTTTTAAGCTCATATATAATGGCACTCCTCCTGGCTCCTTGACCCTATTTAATGCTTTCCTTACAAGGTCCATGGCTTCTCTAATTTTATCTGCCCCAATGTGTACTTGTGCTTCGGTTCGTGAGTATGGACCTGTTCCCATTAGTTCGTCTGCTGTAACGCCGTGTAAAGGATCCCCCGGTTGCCTGATCACAGCAACACTTTCATTAACATATGCTTGCCAATAAGCATTAAACAAAAGTTGCTGATGTTCTGTAAGTATCATTCTCGAAATGGAACGGAGATCTGAGGGTAGTAAAAGTTGAGTAGCCCAGAAATAATCTAACATTTGTTTAACAGGTTCTCCATGCAAACCAAATTCACTTACAGTGCTCCGCAGTTGTGCCAAAAGTTTCCAATCTAATGGAGTTATAGTGGCATTTAGCCCTCCCCCTGGCATTTGATTATAAATAACTGGAAATGCCATGCCCTCTGCCCCCTGCAATTCTTCTGACAGGCAATGTTTAGCAATCGCTGCCCATGTATCTCTCCTCTCCTTGGCTATGGCCCCCGCCGGGTCAGTGCTTGCCCCAGGGACAGGCATCACAGCATCTAAAGCAGGAGGAGGGGGTGCTGGTGGCTCCAGCAATGGATCAGCGTTATTGCTTAAAGGTTCTGCAGGGGCAGGAGGGTCAGGAGGGGTTGCAGAAGGGGGAGCCGTATTTTCATTAGGAGGGGGGGCAGACGGCTGTGCTGGGAGCATAACTGATTGAAATGCAGGGGGAGTCGGGGAAATAGAGAACCAATCTCTGTTGTGTTGCTGTATACCTCGAGCTTGCTCAGCAGCTCGTTTCTCTGCCTCATGTTGTAACAATGTATCATTCACAACTTTCCAAAACTTTCCCAGCTTTTTTGCAACTTTATCCTCTTCTAGAATGGCCTCACATATTTTATCTCCAAACTTTCGCCACTCTTCTAAAGAATGCACGGTATGCGGGTTGATAAAACATCCTTTTGCATACCCAATAGCAAGCAATCCTGGTATTTCCTTTTTTAAATCTATATCTTTAATACCCTTTTTCTGCAAAAATTCAGAAAATAAACTATATGCTGCTTCCCTTTCCATTTTTTACCTATTTTTAGCGCGCTCTTGCAGCCTTCAGGGTCCGGCAGCACGTACGGTGGAACTCGTCCCAAGTGACGCTTTAAGGATCCGAAGTTGCAGTTGCCCACTTTTTGATCCGGGTCCGAAGTCGCAAATTCTGCCAACTTTTTGACCAGTTCCAGGTCCAAGTCACTCCTCAATTTGACTTTTTGACCAGCCTTCGCTGCTAAGGCTCCGACACTATGCCATCCCAACCGTGGATTCCCCCGTTTCTTTAAATTATCACGTCAGAGGTCACCATTTGTTGCGGACGACGGGAAAGTATCACACGATCACAGTATTGATCATGACTAATCCAACTTTATTGCTGTAAGCTCCATGCTTATAAAGGTTAATAATTAGGCTCATTAATATTCCAAATACAAGCTCATCATTGGCTCCTAATTACCTACGTTATACTTGCGCAAATGCTGCCTCTTTCTCATGGCTATAGTTACTTTATTTACTATTTGCTACTTTCTCTACCTTTCCCATCCTGTTGCTCTAATTTTTCTATCACGTATGCAGTTTCTTAAACAATACAGCTTCACAGCAGACAATGCAGCCTTGCAGTTTCTTAGACAAAGCAGTTTCACAAACACACTAATCAGTGACCTTCTAATAGTTTTCTTGCTTTAGCGTGAGACCAGCGGTATAGAATCTTTAATGTGTCCTCTCTCTACCAACCAGGTTTCTGCAATATCTTCTACAGAGGCCTGCACAAATATGAGTTGTCTGGGCTTTATCAGGTGACTGTGACGATGAGGCCTGCACCATTATGACATGTCTGGGCGTTATGAGGTCAGTGTGATGATGAGGCCTGCACCATTATGACATGTCTGGGCTTTATAAGGTGAGTGTGATGTTGAGGCCTGCACCATTATGACATGTCTGGGCTTTATGAGGTCAGTGCCAAGAGGAGGCCTGAACCATTATGAGGTGACTGGGCTTTATGAGGTCAGTGTGATGAGGAGGCCTGCATCATTATGACATGTCTGGGTTTTATGAGGTGACTGTGATGATGAGGCCTGCACCATTATGACATCTCTGGGCTTTATGAGGTCAGTGTGATGACGAGATCTGCACCATTATGAAGTGTCAGGGCTTTATGAGGTCAGTGCCATGACGAGGCTTGCACCATTATGACATGTCTGGGCTTTATGAGGTCAGTGCCATGAGGAGGCCTGGGCCATTATGACATGTCCGGGCTTTATGAGGTCAGTGCCATGAGGAGGCCTGCACCATTATGACATGTCTGGGCTTTATGAGGTCAGTGTGGTGATGAGGCCTGCACCCTTATGACATCTCTGGACTTTATGAGGTCAGGGCCATGTTGAGGCCTGCACCATTATGACATGTCTGGGTTTATGAGGTCAGTGTGATGATGAGACCTGCACCATTATGACATATCTGGACTTTACGAGGTCAGTGCCATGATGAGACATGCACCATTATGACATGTCTGGGCTTTTTGAGGTCAGTGTGATGATGAGACCTGCACAAATATGAGTTGTCTGGGCTTTATCAGGTGACTGTGACGATGAGGCCTGCACCATTATGACATGTCTGGGCTTTATGAGGTCAGTGTGATGATGAGGCCTTCACCATTATGACATGTCTGGGCTTTATGAGGTCAGTGTGATGAGGAGGCCTGCACCATTATGAGGTGACTGGACTTTATGAGGTCAGTGTGATGAGGAGGCCTGCACCATTATGACGTGTCTGGGCGTTATGAGGTCAGTGTGATGATGAGGCTTGCATCATTATGACATGTCTGGGCTTTATGAGGTGACTGTGATGATGAGGACTGCCCCATTATGACATGTCTAGGCTTTATGAGGTCTGTGCCATGAGGAGGCCTGCACAATTATGACATGCCTGGGCTTTATGAGGCCAGTGTGATGATGAGGCCAGCACAATTATGATATGTCTGGGCTTTATGAGGTCACTGTGATGATGAGGCCTGCACCATTATGACATGTCTGGGCTTTATGAGGTCAGTGTGATGATGAGGCCTGCACCATTATGAAATGTCTGGGCTTTATGAGATCACTGTGATGATGAGGCCTGCACTGTTATGACATGTCTGGGCGTTATGAGGTCAGTGTGATGATGAGGCCTGCACCATTATGACATGTCTGGGCTTTATGAGGTCAGTGTGATGATGAGACCTGCACCGTTATGATATCTCTGGGCTTTATGAGGTCCCTGTGATGATGACGTCTGCACCATTATGACATGTCTGGGCTTTATGAGGTCACTGTGATGATGAGGCCTGCACCATTATGACATGTCTGGGCGTTATGAGGTCAGTGCCATGAGGAGGCCTGCACCATTATGACATGTCTGGGCTTTACGAGGTCAGTGCCATGATGAGACCTGCACCATTATGACATGTCTGGACTTTATGAGGTCAGTGCCATGAGGAGGCCTGCACCATTATGACATGTCTGGGCTTTACGAGGTCAGTGCCATGATGAGACCTGCACCATTATGACATGTCTGGACTTTTTGAGGTCAGTGTGATGATGAGACCTGCACAAAAATGAGTTGTATGGGCTTTATCAGGTGACTGCGGCGATGAGGCCGGCATCATTATGACATGTCTGGGCTTTATGAGGTCTGTGTGATGATGAGACCTGCACCATTATGACATGTCTGGGCTTTATGAGGTCAGTGTGATGATGAGACCTGCACCATTATGACATGTCTGGTCTTTTTGAGGTCACTGTGATGGCATGTGGAGGCCTGCACCATTATGACATGTCTGGGCTTTATGAGGTCAGTGCCATGAGGAGGCCTGAACCATTATGAGGTGTCTGGACTTTATGAGGTCAGTGCTATGAGGAGGCCTGCACCATTATGAGGTGTCTGGGGCTTATGAGGTCAGTGTGATGATGAGGCCTGGGCCATTATGACATGTCTGGGCTTTATAAGGTCAGTACCATTAGGAGGCATGCACCATTATGACATGTCTGGGCTTTATGAGGTCAGTGCCATGATGAGACCTGCACCATTATGACATATCTGGGCTTTATGAGGTCAGTGTGATGATGAGGCCTGCACCATTATGACATGTCTGGGTTTTATGAGGTCAGTGTGATGAGGAGAGCTGCACCATTATGACATGTCTCTGCTTAATGAGGTCAGTGTGATGCGGAGGCCTGCACCATTATGACATGTCTGGGCTTTATGAGGTCAGTGCCATGATGACACCTGCACCATTATGACATACTGGACTTTATGAGGTCAGTGCCATGAGGAGGCCTGCACAATATTGACATGTTTGGGCTTTACGAGGTCAGTGTGATGATGAGGCCTCCACAATTATGACATGTCTGGGCTTTATGAGGTCAGTGCCATGAGGAGGCCTACACCATTATGACATGTTCGGGCTTTATGAGGTCAGTGTGATGATGAGACCTGCACAATTATGATGTTTCTGGGTTTTATGAGGTCACTGTGATGATGAGGCTTGCACCGTTATGACCTGTCTGGTCTTTATGATGTCAGTGCCATGATGACACCTGCACCATTATGACATGTCTGGGCTTTATGAGGTTAGTGAGATGATGAGAACTGTACCATTATGAAATGTAAGGGCTTTTTGAGGTCAGTGCCATGATGAGGCCTGCACCATTATGAGGTGTCTGGCCTTTATGAGGTACTGTGATGATGAGTCCTTCACCATTATGACATGTCTGGGCTTTATGTGGTCAGTGCGATGATGAGACCCGCAGTATTATGAGGTGTCTGGGCTGTATGAGGTCAGTGCCATGATGAGGCCTGCACCATTGTGACATGTCTGGGCTTTATGTGGTCAGTGCTATGATGAGGCCTGAACCATTATGACATGACTAGGCTTTATGAGGTCACTCTGATGATGAGAACTGCACCATTATGACATGTCTGGGCTTTATGAGGTCACTGTGATGATGAGACCTGCGCTATTATGAGGTGTCTGGGCTGTATGAGGTCAGTGCCATGATGAGGCCTGCACCATAATGACATCACTGCGCTTTATGAGGCCACTCTGATGATGAGAACTGCGCCACTATGACGTGTCTGGGCTTTATGAAGTCACTGTGATGATGAGGCCTGCACCATTATGACATGTCTGGGCTTTATGAGGTCAGTGTGATGATGAGGCCTGCACCATTATGACATGTCTGGGCTTTATGAGGTCAGTGTGATGATGAGAACTGCACCATTATGACATGTCTGGTCTTTATGATGTCAGGGACATGATGAGGCCTGCACCATTATGACATGTCTGGGCTTTATAAGGTCAGTACCATGAGGAGGCCTGCACCATTATGACATGACTGGCCTTTATGAGGTCACTCTGATGATGAGAACGGCACCATTATGACATGTCTGGGCATTATGAGGTCACTGTGATGATGAGACCTGCGCTATTATGAGGTGTCTGGGCTGTATGAGGTCAGTGCCATGATGAGGCCTGCACCATTATGACATGTCTGGGCTTTATGTGGTCAATTCTATGATGAGGTCTGCACCATTATGACATCACTGCGCTTTATGAGGTCACTCTGATGATGAGAACTGCGCCATTATGACGTGTCTGGGCTTTATGAAGTCACTGTGATGATGAGGCCTGCACCATTATGACATGTCTGGGCTTTATGAGGTCAGTGTGATGATGAGGCCTGCACCATTATGACATGTCTGGGCTTTATGAGGTCAGTGTGATGATGAGAACTGCACCATTATGACATGTCTGGTCTTTATGATATCAGGGACATGATGAGGCTTGCACCATTATGACATGTCTGGGATTTATGAGGTCAGTGCCATGATGAGACCTGCACCATTATGACATGTCTGGTCTTTTTGAGGTCACTGTGATGACATGTGGAGGCATGCATCATTATTACATGTCTGGGCTTTATGAGGTCAGTGTGATGATGAGGCCTGGGCCATTATGACATGTCTGGCCTTTATAAGGTAAGTACCATGAAGAGGCCTGCACCATTATGAGGTGTCTGGCCTTTATGAGGTTACTGTGATGATGAGTCCTTCAACATTATGACGTGTCTGGGCTTTATGTGGTCAGTGTGATGATGAGACCAGCAGTATTATGAGGTGTCTGGGCTGTATGAGGTCAGTGCCATGATGAGGCCTGCACCATTTTGACATGTCTGGGCTTTATGTGGTCAGTGCTATGATGAGGTCTGAACCATTATGACATGACTGGGCTTTATGAGGTCACTCTGATGTTGAGAACTGCACCATTATGACATGTCTGGGCTTTATGAGGTCACTGTGATGATGAGACCTGCGCTATTATGAGGTGTCTGGGCTGTATGAGGTCCGTGCCATGATGAGGCCTGCACCATTTTGACATGTCTGGGCTTTATGAGGTTAGTGTGATTATGAGGCATGCACCATTTTGACATGTCTGGGCTTTATGAGGTTAGTGTGATGATGAGAACTGCACCATTATGACATGTCTGGTCTTTATGATGTCAGGGACATGATGAGGCCTGCACCATTATGACATGTCTGGGCTTCATAAGGTCAGTACCATGAGGAGTCCTGCACAATTATGACATGTCTGGCTTTATGAGGTCGGTGTTATGATGAGGCCCAGCACCATTATGAGGTGTATGAGCTTTATGAGGTCAGTGTGATGATGAGGCCTGCACCATTATGACATGTCTGGGATTTATGAGGTCAGTGCCAAGAGGAAGGCTGCAGCATTATGACATGACTGTGCTTTATGAGGTCACTCTGATGATGAGAACGGCACCATTATGACGTCTCTGGGCTTTATGAGGTCATTGTGATGATGAGACCTGCACCATTTTGTCCTGTCTGGGCTTTATGAGGGTCAGTGCCATGAGGAGGGCCTGTACCATTATGACATGCCTGGGCTTTATGAGGTCTGTGTGATGATGAGACCTGCACCATTATGACATGTCTGGGCTTTATGAGGTCAGTGTGATGATGAGACCTGCACCATTATGACATGTCTGGTCTTTTTGAGGTCACTGTGATGGCATGTGGAGGCCTGCACCATTATGACATGTCTGGGCTTTATGAGGTCAGTGCCATGAGGAGGCCTGAACCATTATGAGGTGTCTGGACTTTATGAGGTCAGTGCTATGAGGAGGCCTGCACCATTATGAGGTGTCTGGGGCTTATGAGGTCAGTGTGATGATGAGGCCTGGGCCATTATGACATGTCTGGGCTTTATAAGGTCAGTACCATTAGGAGGCCTGCACCATTATGACATGGCTGGGCTTTATGAGGTCAGTGCCATGATGAGACCTGCACCATTATGACATATCTGGGCTTTATGAGGTCAGTGTGATGATGAGGCCTGCACCATTATGACATGTCTGGGCATTATGAGGTCAGTGTGATGAGGAGGCCTGCACCATTATGACATGGCTGGGCTTTATGAGGTCAGTGCCATGAGGAGGCCTGCACAATATTGACATGTCTGGGCTTTACGAGGTCAGTGTGATGATGAGGCCTCCACAATTATGACATGTCTGGGCTTTATGAGGTCAGTGCCATGAGGAGGCCTACACCATTATGACATGTCTGGGCTTTATGAGGTCAGTGTGATGATGAGGCCTGCACAATTATGATGTTTCTGGGTTTTATGAGGTCACTGTGATGATGAGGCTTGCCCCGTTATGACCGGTCTGGTCTTTATGATGTCAGTGCCATGATGACAGCTGCACCATTATGACATGTCTGGACTTTATGAGGTCACTGTTATGATGAGAACTGCACCATTATGAGGTGTCTGGGCTGTATGATGTCAGTGCCATGATGAGGCCTGCACCATTTTCACATGTCTGGGCTTTATGTGGTCAATGCTATGATGATGCCTGCACCATTATGACATGACTGCGCTTTATGAGGTCACTCTGATGATGAGAACTGCGCCATTATGACATGTCTGTTCTTTATGAGGTCAGTGTGATGATGAGACTTGCACCATTATGACATGTCTGGGCTTTATGAGGTCAGTGCTATGAGGAGACCTGCACCATTATGACATGTCTGGGTTTTATTAGGTCAGTGTGATGATGAGACCTGCACCATTATGACATGTCTGGGCTTTATGAGGTCAGTGCCATGATGAGGCCTGCACCATTAGTAAGTGTCTGGCCTTTATGAGGTCACTGTGATGATGAGAACTGCACCATTATGACATGTCTGGGCTTTATGAGCTCCGTACCATGAAGAGGCCTGCACCATTATGAGGTGTCTGGCCTTTATGAGGTCACTGTGATGATGAGTCCTTCAACATTATGACGTGTCTGGGCTTTATGTGGTCAGTGTGATGATGAGACCAGCAGTATTATGAGGTGTCTGGGCTGTATGAGGTCAGTGCCATGATGAGGCCTGCACCATTTTGACATGTCTGGGCTTTATGTGGTCAGTGCTATGATGAGGCCTGAACCATTATGACATGACTGGGCTTTATGAGGTCACTCTGATGATGAGAACTGCACCATTATGACATGTCTGGGCTTTATGAGGTCACTGTGATGATGAGACCTGCGCTATTATGAGGTGTCTGGGCTGTATGAGGTCCGTGCCATGATGAGGCCTGCACCATTTTGACATGTCTGGGCTTTATGAGGTTAGTGTGATTATGAGGCATGCACCATTTTGACATGTCTGGGCTTTATGAGGTTAGTGTGATGATGAGAACTGCACCATTATGACATGTCTGGTCTTTATGATGTCAGGGACATGATGAGGCCTGCACCATTATGACATGTCTGGGCTTCATAAGGTCAGTACCATGAGGAGTCCTGCACAATTATGACATGTCTGGGCTTTATGAGGTCGGTGTTATGATGAGGCCAGCACCATTATGAGGTGTATGGGCTTTATGAGGTCAGTGTGATGATGAGGCCTGCACCATTATGACATGTCTGGGATTTATGAGGTCAGTGCCAAGAGGAGGCCTGCAGCATTATGACATGACTGGGCTTTATGAGGTCACTCTGATGATGAGAACGGCACCATTATGACGTCTCTGGGCTTTATGAGGTCATTGTGATGATGAGACCTGCACCATTTTGTCCTGTCTGGGCTTTATGAGGTCAGTGCCATGAGGAGGCCTGTACCATTATGACATGCCTGGGCTTTATGAGGTCTGTGTGATGATGAGACCTGCGCCATTATGACATGTCTGGGCTTTATGAGGTCAGTGCCATGAGGAGGCCTGCACCATTATGACATGTCTGGGCTTTATGAGGTCAGTGTGATGATGAGGCCTGCACCATTATGACATGTCTGGGCTTTATGAGGTGACTGTGATGATGAGGCCTGCACCATTATGACATGTCTGGGCGTTATGAGGTCAGTGTGATGAGGAGGCCTGCACCATTATGACATGTCTGGGCTTTATGAGGTCAGTGTGATGATGAGACCAGCACCATTATGACATGTAAGGGCTTTATGAGGTAAGTGCCATGACGAGGCTTGCACCATTATGACATGTCTGGGGTTTATGAGGTCAGTGCCATGAGGAGGCCTGGGCCATTATGACATGTCTGGGCTTTATGAGGTGACTGTGATGATGAGGACTGCCCCATTATGACATGTCTGGGCTTTATGAGGTCTGTGCCATGAGGAGGCCTGCACCATTATGACATGTCTGGGCTTTATGAGGTCAGTGTGATGATGAGGCCAGCACAATTATGTTATGTCTGGGCTTTATGAGGTCAGTGCCATGAGGAGGCCTGCACCATTATGACGTGTCTGAGCGTTATGAGGTCAGTGTGATGATGAGGCCTTGGCCATTATGACATGTCTGGGCTTTATGAGGTCACTGTGATGATGCGGCCTGCAGCATTATGACATGTCTAGGCTTTATGAAGTCAGTGTCATGATGAGGTCTGCACCATTATGAAGTGTCAGGGCTTTATGAGGTCAGTGCCATGACGAGGCCTGGGCCATTATGACATGTCTGGGCTTTTTTTTGTCAGTGTGATGATGAGGCCTGCACCATTATGACATGTCTGGGCTTTATGAGGTCAGTGTGATGATGAGGCCTGCACCATTATGACATGTCTGGGCTTTATGAGGTCAGTGCCATGAGGAGGCCTGCACCATTATGACGTGTCTGGGCTTTATGAGGTCAGTGTGATGATGAGGCCAGCACCATTATGACATGTCTGGGCTTTATGAGGTCAGTTCCAAGTGGAGGCCTGAACCATTATGACATATCTGGTCTTTATGAGGTCAGTGCCATGATGAGACCTGCACCATTATGACATGTCTGGGCTTCTTGAGGTCACTGTGATGATGAGACCTGCACCAATATGAGTTGTCTGGGCTTTATGAGGTGACTGTGATGATGAGGCCTACACCATTATGACATGTCTGGGCTTTATGACGTCAGTGTGGTGATGAGGCCTGCACCCTTATGACATGTCTGGACTTTATGAGGTCAGTGCCATGAGGAGGCCTGCACCATTATGACGTTTCTGGGCTTTATGAGGTCAGTGCCATGATGAGACATGCACCATTATGACATGTCTGGGCTTTTTGAGGTCAGTGTGATGATGAGGTCTGTTGCGGACGACGGGAAAGTATCACACGATCACAGTATTGATCATGACTAATCCAACTTTATTGCTGTAAGCTCCATGCTTATAAAGGTTAATAATTAGGCTCATTAATATTCCAAATACAAGCTCATCATTGGCTCCTAATTACCTACGTTATACTTGCGCAAGTGCTGCCTCTTTCTCATGGCTATAGTTACTTTATTTACTATTTGCTACTTTCTCTACCTTTCCCATCCTGTTGCTCTAATTTTTCTATCACGTATGCAGTTTCTTAAACAATACAGCTTCACAGCAGACAATGCAGCCTTGCAGTTTCTTAGACAAAGCAGTTTCACAAACACACTAATCAGTGACCTTCTAATAGTTTTCTTGCTTTAGCGTGAGACCAGCGGTATAGAATCTTTAATGTGTCCTCTCTCTACCAACCAGGTTTCTGCAATATCTTCTACACTTCCCCCGCTCTGTTTAGACAATGTTAAAAACACGTCACTCATTGCCTTTGTTAGCATGTTTTGAATGCATTTAAAAGCACAAGGAACAATGCATAAAGCAGTCAGCAGTATTAGTAAAAGCGAAATTGCTTGTTTAGTGATCTCCGCAAGCCATGGTCCTAAACCTAATTTTGCTAGCCATCCCCTAATGGGATCTTTTTGAACTTCAAAGTCATTCAGGTGACTTTGCATTAGCAGGGCTCGAGACATTCACAGCAGCTCGAGTCCACTTGGCAGGTATCCAAAGAGGTCCCTGTGGTGAAGAAACACAAAGATAACCTCTTCCCCAATAGAGTACTTTTGCTGGATCTTGCCAAATTCCTGTACGTGGATCTTTAAATCTGACCCACACCTCTTCAGGTTTCTCTGCATCCTGTTTTAATGTATAATGAATTGTTACAGGAGGATCTTTTTGATTTCCAAAAATGCATAAATGATTCAGGACAAACAGTACCTTGCTTAACCTTTTCTTAATATCAATAATGTTTTTATGTTTTTCAAGATACGTTTTTAGTGTGTAATGAGCTCTTTCTATGATTGCTTGTCCTGTGGGAGAGTGAGCAATACCTGTGCGGTGAGTGATTTTCCACTTTTTCAAAAATTGGCCTACTCTAGTACCCACATAGGCAGGTCCATTGTCTGTTTTTATCTGTTGTGGTTTCCCCATCACAGCAAAACATTCACACAAATGTCTTTCTACTTGTAAAGCTTTTTCTCCTGTTTGAGCTGTAGCCCACATAAAATGACTATATGTGTCAATACACACATGTATATATTTAAATCTTCCAAAAGGTGCATAATGTGTAACATCCATTTGCCAGATTTCATTACTCTTTAACCCTCTGGGATTTACTCCCATACCCAATCCTACACCACCATTATGATTGCTACATGTTGGACAGGATCGAACAATATTTTTAGCATCATTTAAGGTGATGTCATACATTCTTTTTAGTCCTCTGGCATTTTGATGATATTGTTCATGATCTTTCTGTGCTTTGGTAAATTCTTCCTCATCCTCTGTAGCCATAGAAACTAATCTGTCTGCCCTAGCATTTCCTTCACCCAACCCAATGTCCCATTTATGGCTTCGTACATGTATGACAGCATAGTCATGATCTCTGTTTGTTACTGCCAACCATAATTGACAAAATAACTGAAAGAGCCTCTTATTCGGGACTTCTTTAATTAGGGCCCCTTCTATCCGATTAACTACTCCTGCTACATAGAATGAGTCAGTAACAATATTAAGGGGTCTATCCATGCTAGCCAGTGCTCTGACCACTGCTAACAACTCTAAAGTTTGTAATGAATCTGTAGGTTCTCCTGTTAAAATTTCATGCTTCCATTCTCCTTTCTCTAACCAGGTTAGGGCAGCAGTGTGAGATTTTTTGCCAGCATCTGTGTAAACTGTTCGTGCATGTGGAATTGGTTGTTCCTGTTTTTTAGGTTTCAGTATCCATTGCCAAGAACCAATCCATGCTGTAGGGACATTGTGCAGTCTACTGGTAATTATGGGACATGTCAGTCCTAATAATGCTTCTTGAAGACCCTCATTAGTACATAGGTACCAATCAAGATCATTTTTCTGCATTGGTAATCGTATACGTGCAGGCTCTTGAGCATCAATTTGTAACACACGCTCTCGACCCTTTTTTATCAGGGCTGCCAACATTTCAATTTTTTGTAAAAGTGTTTTAGGCTGTTGTATGCTAGTTGATAACCATTCTAAAACCCCTATATCCTCCCCCGTTTCTGTTTGTGATTGTGTAATAGCACCCAAAATGTATCGTTTGTCAGCCCAAAAGGTAAGTTCTAAAGGTAATTCCCATTGTCTTCTCCGAACACGGCCCTGAGTGACACAATCTAAAATTTGTTGGAGTATGAGTTGTTGGTGTTTTGTGACAGTAATTTTGGTTGTTGGGTCTGTTCCTTTTAATAGGGGTCGCAATTCAGCTAAAAGGTCAGCAGGGATTCCCACAACAGGGCGTAACCACTGTAAATCCCCAAGAAGTTTTTGTGCATCATTCACAGTGCGTAATTTTGATTGAAATACCAATTTCTGTGGGATAACGGCATGTCGAGAGATAATCCACCCCAAATATCTCCATGGTTCTGTCGTTTGAATTTTTTCATCTGCTATTATTAACTTATATTGTTCCAAATGTCTGCGAATTATTTGTATTTGTTCGGGTACAAACTCCTCAGGCTGGCAAAACAATATATCATCCATATAGTGATAGATTATGCAGTCAGGCCATCTTCTTCGCAAGGCTTGTAAGGCAGTATCCACATATAGTTGACACAAAGTTGGACTGTTCCTCATCCCTTGTGGTAATACTGTCCATTCAAATCGTTGGTCAGGTCTTTCTCTGTTAATAGCAGGTAATGTAAATGCAAAACGTTTAGTATCCCGAGGGTGTAATTGAATTGTAAAGAAACAATCCTTTAAGTCTACAATCAGTAAGGACCAATCCATGGGAAGCATTGCAGGATTTGGTAGTCCAGGCTGTAAAGCCCCCATGGCTTCCATTTGTGAGTTAACTGCTCTTAGATCATGCAATAATCGATATTTTCCAGACTTTTTCTTTATTACAAATATAGGTGTATTCCAGGGACTAGTAGAAAGTTTTAAGTGTCCTTGATCAATTTGTTCTTGTACTAATTCATGAGCAGCTTCCAAGCTTTCCCGTTTTAGAGGCCATTGCTTAACCCATACTGGAGTATCAACAATCCAAGTAATAGGAATTGGGAAAGACCAAGCAATGGCTATTCCCCCAAAGGGTAATCATTGGAGAGTTTCATCCCAATTTGTGTCAAAACATCTCTCCCGATTAAGCATTGTACTGTTGGTGGAAGCTGCACAACAGACAGGACAGCACTGGCCACACGACCTTCCACCTCGATGTTCACAGTAGGAGTCCGCATAGCAATTGAGGCACCCCCAATGCCAGTCACAGTTGTAGTAGCAGGTTGCAGAGGCCAGTGTCTAGGCCAACAATGAGGAACTATTATACTGGAATCAGCTCCTGAATCTAGTAAAGCATCCAGTGTTTTTGTTTGATCTTTCCATATAATTGTAACTTTATGTTTTGGCCTCTCACTTAAATCCAGTGTCAGTAAGGTAAGTCCCCTTGTAGAACCAAATCCACGATCTCCACGTTGCATCAGTTGTCGGTCGTTGGTTAAAGGTTTTGCTAACTGTGGCAGGGGTATTAATTGAGCAATACGTTGTCCTTTAGGAATCCTTAAAGGTGGAAAAATAGTATATGCCATAACCATTATCTGTCCAGTGTAGTCAGCATCAATTAATCCAGGCAGCACAAATAATCCAGCAAGGCTAGCCGACGATCTGCGAGTTTCCCGAACGGCTCCGACAAACAGAAGTGTTGTGGGTGGAGTTCTGACACTGCTGGCACCAAATTCCTGTTGCTCGGCACTCCCTTCTGAAGTGTCCAGTAGCTCCACATCGATAACACTTTGATCGAGTTTTTCCATCTGTGGAGTTATTAGCCTTTCCCTGGAGGGGTGCAAGAGCTGCTAACACTTGAATTTGGGAATTTTGAGCCTGTTCTTTAAGCTCCTTAACTAAGTCCTGAGTCTGTTCTTTAAGCCCTTTAGTAAAATCCTGAATAGCATTGACTAAAAATGCATTCTCTCCTGTTGGTATTTGCAATACTTTGTCTAATAATTCTTCTATAGTCCAATAAGGACCCAATGTATTTATTACTTGTTTAACCATTGAGTTAGCATTTTGCAAAACACACTGCTTTAGCATGGTTCCCTTCATATAATCTGGGACCCCAGCTTTTGTGATAGCAGCTGTTAACTTGTCAACATATTCACCAAAAGATTCATTCCTTCCTTGTTTTAAGCTCATATATAATGGCACTCCTCCTGGCTCCTTGACCCTATTTAATGCTTTCCTTACAAGGTCCATGGCTTCTCTAATTTTATCTGCCCCAATGTGTACTTGTGCTTCGGTTCGTGAGTATGGACCTGTTCCCATTAGTTCGTCTGCTGTAACGCCGTGTAAAGGATCCCCCGGTTGCCTGATCACAGCAACACTTTCATTAACATATGCTTGCCAATAAGCATTAAACAAAAGTTGCTGATGTTCTGTAAGTATCATTCTCGAAATGGAACGGAGATCTGAGGGTAGTAAAAGTTGAGTAGCCCAGAAATAATCTAACATTTGTTTAACAGGTTCTCCATGCAAACCAAATTCACTTACAGTGCTCCGCAGTTGTGCCAAAAGTTTCCAATCTAATGGAGTTATAGTGGCATTTAGCCCTCCCCCTGGCATTTGATTATAAATAACTGGAAATGCCATGCCCTCTGCCCCCTGCAATTCTTCTGACAGGCAATGTTTAGCAATCGCTGCCCATGTATCTCTCCTCTCCTTGGCTATGGCCCCCGCCGGGTCAGTGCTTGCCCCAGGGACAGGCATCACAGCATCTAAAGCAGGAGGAGGGGGTGCTGGTGGCTCCAGCAATGGATCAGCGTTATTGCTTAAAGGTTCTGCAGGGGCAGGAGGGTCAGGAGGGGTTGCAGAAGGGGGAGCCGTATTTTCATTAGGAGGGGGGGCAGACGGCTGTGCTGGGAGCATAACTGATTGAAATGCAGGGGGAGTCGGGGAAATAGAGAACCAATCTCTGTTGTGTTGCTGTATACCTCGAGCTTGCTCAGCAGCTCGTTTCTCTGCCTCATGTTGTAACAATGTATCATTCACAACTTTCCAAAACTTTCCCAGCTTTTTTGCAACTTTATCCTCTTCTAGAATGGCCTCACATATTTTATCTCCAAACTTTCGCCACTCTTCTAAAGAATGCACGGTATGCGGGTTGATAAAACATCCTTTTGCATACCCAATAGCAAGCAATCCTGGTATTTCCTTTTTTAAATCTATATCTTTAATACCCTTTTTCTGCAAAAATTCAGAAAATAAACTATATGCTGCTTCCCTTTCCATTTTTTACCTATTTTTAGCGCGCTCTTGCAGCCTTCAGGGTCCGGCAGCACGTACGGTGGAACTCGTCCCAAGTGACGCTTTAAGGATCCGAAGTTGCAGTTGCCCACTTTTTGATCCGGGTCCGAAGTCGCAAATTCTGCCAACTTTTTGACCAGTTCCAGGTCCAAGTCACTCCTCAATTTGACTTTTTGACCAGCCTTCGCTGCTAAGGCTCCGACACTATGCCATCCCAACCGTGGATTCCCCCGTTTCTTTAAATTATCACGTCAGAGGTCACCATTTGTTGCGGACGACGGGAAAGTATCACACGATCACAGTATTGATCATGACTAATCCAACTTTATTGCTGTAAGCTCCATGCTTATAAAGGTTAATAATTAGGCTCATTAATATTCCAAATACAAGCTCATCATTGGCTCCTAATTACCTACGTTATACTTGCGCAAATGCTGCCTCTTTCTCATGGCTATAGTTACTTTATTTACTATTTGCTACTTTCTCTACCTTTCCCATCCTGTTGCTCTAATTTTTCTATCACGTATGCAGTTTCTTAAACAATACAGCTTCACAGCAGACAATGCAGCCTTGCAGTTTCTTAGACAAAGCAGTTTCACAAACACACTAATCAGTGACCTTCTAATAGTTTTCTTGCTTTAGCGTGAGACCAGCGGTATAGAATCTTTAATGTGTCCTCTCTCTACCAACCAGGTTTCTGCAATATCTTCTACAGAGGCCTGCACAAATATGAGTTGTCTGGGCTTTATCAGGTGACTGTGACGATGAGGCCTGCACCATTATGACATGTCTGGGCGTTATGAGGTCAGTGTGATGATGAGGCCTGCACCATTATGACATGTCTGGGCTTTATGAGGTCAGTGCCAAGAGGAGGCCTGAACCATTATGAGGTGACTGGGCTTTATGAGGTCAGTGTGATGAGGAGGCCTGCATCATTATGACATGTCTGGGTTTTATGAGGTGACTGTGATGATGAGGCCTGCACCATTATGACATCTCTGGGCTTTATGAGGTCAGTGTGATGACGAGATCTGCACCATTATGAAGTGTCAGGGCTTTATGAGGTCAGTGCCATGACGAGGCTTGCACCATTATGACATGTCTGGGCTTTATGAGGTCAGTGCCATGAGGAGGCCTGGGCCATTATGACATGTCCGGGCTTTATGAGGTCAGTGCCATGAGGAGGCCTGCACCATTATGACATGTCTGGGCTTTATGAGGTCAGTGTGGTGATGAGGCCTGCACCCTTATGACATCTCTGGACTTTATGAGGTCAGGGCCATGTTGAGGCCTGCACCATTATGACATGTCTGGGTTTATGAGGTCAGTGTGATGATGAGACCTGCACCATTATGACATATCTGGACTTTACGAGGTCAGTGCCATGATGAGACATGCACCATTATGACATGTCTGGGCTTTTTGAGGTCAGTGTGATGATGAGACCTGCACAAATATGAGTTGTCTGGGCTTTATCAGGTGACTGTGACGATGAGGCCTGCACCATTATGACATGTCTGGGCTTTATGAGGTCAGTGTGATGATGAGGCCTTCACCATTATGACATGTCTGGGCTTTATGAGGTCAGTGTGATGAGGAGGCCTGCACCATTATGAGGTGACTGGGCTTTATGAGGTCAGTGTGATGAGGAGGCCTGCACCATTATGACGTGTCTGGGCGTTATGAGGTCAGTGTGATGATGAGGCTTGCATCATTATGACATGTCTGGGCTTTATGAGGTGACTGTGATGATGAGGACTGCCCCATTATGACATGTCTAGGCTTTATGAGGTCTGTGCCATGAGGAGGCCTGCACAATTATGACATGCCTGGGCTTTATGAGGCCAGTGTGATGATGAGGCCAGCACAATTATGATATGTCTGGGCTTTATGAGGTCAGTGTGATGATGAGGCCTGCACCATTATGACATGTCTGGGCTTTATGAGGTCAGTGTGATGATGAGGCCTGCACCATTATGAAATGTCTGGGCTTTATGAGATCACTGTGATGATGAGGCCTGCACTGTTATGACATGTCTGGGCGTTATGAGGTCAGTGTGATGATGAGGCCTGCACCATTATGACATGTCTGGGCTTTATGAGGTCAGTGTGATGATGAGACCTGCACCGTTATGACATCTCTGGGCTTTATGAGGTCACTGTGATGATGACGTCTGCACCATTATGACATGTCTGGGCTTTATGAGGTCACTGTGATGATGAGGCCTGCACCATTATGACATGTCTGGGCGTTATGAGGTCAGTGCCATGAGGAGGCCTGCACCATTATGACATGTCTGGGCTTTACGAGGTCAGTGCCATGATGAGACCTGCACCATTATAACATGTCTGGACTTTATGAGGTCAGTGCCATGAGGAGGCCTGCACCATTATGACATGTCTGGGCTTTACGAGGTCAGTGCCATGATGAGACCTGCACCATTATGACATGTCTGGACTTTTTGAGGTCAGTGTGATGATGAGACCTGCACAAAAATGAGTTGTATGGGCTTTATCAGGTGACTGCGGCGATGAGGCCGGCATCATTATGACATGTCTGTGCTTTATGAGGTCAGTGTGATGAGGAGGCCTTCACCATTATGAGGTGACTGGGCTTTATGAGGTCAGTGTGATGAGGAGGCCTGCACCATTATGACATGTCTGGACTTTATGAGGTCAGTGCCAAGAGGAGGCCTGAACCATTATGAGGTGACTGGGCTTTTTGAGGTCAGTGTGATGAGGAGGCCTGCACCATTATGACAGGTCTGGGCTTTATGAGGTCAGTGTGATGATGAGACATGCACCATTATGACATGTCTGGGCTTTTTGAGGTCAGTGCCATGCGGAGGCCTGCACCATTATGACATGTCTGGGCTTTATGAGGTCAGTGTGGTGATGAGGCCTGCACCCTTATGACATCTCTGGACTTTATGAGGTCAGTGCCATGAGGAGGCCTGCACCATTATGACATGTCTTGGTTTATGATGTCAGTGTGATGATGAGACCTGCACCATTATGACATATCTGGACTTTATGAGGTCAGTGCCATGAGGAAACCTGCACCATTATGACATATCTGGACTTTATGAGGTCAGTGCCATGAGGAGGCCTGCACCATTATGACATATCTGGACTTTACGAGGTCAGTGCCATGATGAGACATGCACCATTATAACATGTCTGGGCTTTTTGAGGTCAGTGTGATGATGAGACCTGCACAAATATGAGTTGTCTGGGCTTTATCAGTTGACTGTGACGATGAGGCCTGCATTATTATGACATGTCTGGGCTTTATGAGGTCAGTGTGATGATGAGGCCTGTACCATTATGCGGTGTCTGGGCTTTATGAGGTCAGTGTGATGAGGAGGCCTGCACCATTATGAGGTGACTGGGCTTTATGAGGACAGTGTGATGAGGAGGCCTGCACCATTATGACGTGTCTGGGTGTTATGAGGTCAGTGTGATGATGAGGCTTGCATCATTATGACATGTCTGGGCTTTATGAGGTGACTGTGATGATGAGGACTGCCCAATTATGACATGTCTGGGGTTTATGAGGTCTGTGCCATGAGGAGGCCTGCACCATTATGACATGTCTGGGCTTTATGAGGTCACTGTGATGATTTGGCCTGCACCATTCTGACATGTCTGGGCTTTATGAGGTCAGTGTGATGTTGAGGCCTGCACCATTATGACATGTGTGGGCTTTATGAGGTCAGTGTGATGATGAGACCTGCAACATTATGACATGTCTGGGCTTTATGAGGTCAGTGCCAAGAGGAGGCCTGAACCATTATGAGGTGACTGGGCTTTATGAGGTCAGTGTGATGAGGAGGCCTGCATCATTATGACATGTCTGGGCTTTATGAGGTGACTGTGATGATGAGGACTGCCCCATGATGACATGTCTGGGCTTTATGAGGTCTGTGCCATGAGGAGGTCTGCGTCATTATGACATGCCTGGGCTTTATGAGTCCAGTGTGATGATGAGGCCAGCACAATTATGATATGTCTGGGCTTCATGAGGTCAGTGCCATGAGGAGGCCTGCACCATTATGACATGTCTGGGCTTTATGAGGTCAGTGTGATGAGGAGGCCTGCACCATTATGACATGTCTGGGCGTTATGAGGTCAGTGTGATGATGAGGCGTGCACCATTATGACATGTCTGGGCTTTATGAGGTCAATGTGATGTTGAGACCTGCACCTTTATGAAGTGTCAGGGCTTTATGATGTCAGTGCCATGACGAGGCTTGCACCATTATGACATGTCTGGGCTTTATGAGGTCAGTGCCATGAGGAGGCCTGGGCCATTATGACATGTCCGGGCTTTATGAGGTCAGTGCCATGAGGAGGCCTGCACCATTATGACATGTCTGGCTTTATGAGGTCAGTGTGATGATGAGACCTGCACAATTATGACATCTCTGGACTTTATGAGATCAGTGCCATGAAAAGGCCTGCACCATTATGACATGTCTGGGTTTATGAGGTCAGTGTGATGATGAGACCTGCACCATTATGACATATCTCGACTTTATGAGGTCAGTGCCATGAGGAGGCCTGCACCATTATGACATATCTGGACTTTACGAGGTCAGTGCCATGATGAGACATGCACCATTATGACATGTCTGGGCTTTTTGAGGTCAGTGTGATGATGAGACCGGCACAAATATGAGTTGTCTGGGCTTTATCAGGTGACTGTGACGATGAGGCCTGCATTATTATGACATGTCTGGGCTTAATGAGGTCAGTGTGATGATGAGGCCTGCACCATTATGCGGTGTCTGGTCTTTATGAGGTCAGCGTGATGAGGAGGCCTGCACCATTATGAGGTGACTGGGCTTTATGAGGTCAGTGTGATGATGAGGCTTGCATCATTATGACATGTCTGGGCTTTATGAGGTGACTGTGATGATGAGGAGTGCCCCATTATGACATGTCTGGGCTTTATGAGGTCTGTGCCATGAGGAGGCCTGCACAATTATGACATGCCTGGGCTTTATGAGGTGAGTGTGATGTTGAGGTCTGCACCATTATGACATGTCTGGGCTTCATGAGGTCAGTGCCATGAGGAGGCCTGCACCATTATGACATGTCTGGGCTTTATGAGGTCAGTGTGATGATGAGGCCTGCACCATTATGACATGTCTGGGCTTTATGAGGTCACTGTGATGATGAGGCCTGCACCATTATGACATGCCTGGGCTTTATGAGGCCAGTGTGATGATGAGGCCAGCACAATTATGATGTGTCTGAGCTTCATGAGGTCAGTGCCATGAGGAGGCCTGCACCATTATGACATGTCTGGGATTTATGAAATCAGTGCCAAGAGGAGGCCTGAACAATTATGAGGTGACTGGTCTTTAAGAGGTCAGTGTGATGAGGAGGCCTGCACCATTATGACATGTCTGGGCTTTATGAGGTCAGTGTGATGATGAGGCCTGCACCATTATGACATGTCTGGTCTTTATGAGGTCACTGTGATGATGAGGCCTGCACCATTATGACATGTCTGGGCTTTATGAGGTCACTGTGATGATGAGGTCTGCACCATTATGACATATCTGGTCTTTATGAGGTCAGTGCCATGAGGAGGCCTGCACCATTATGACATGTCTGGTCTGTATGAGGTCAGTGTGATGTTGACGTCTGCACCATTATGACATGTCTGGGCTTTATGAGGTCAGTGCCATGATGAGACCCGCACCATTATGAGGTGTCTGGGCTTTATGCGGTCACTGTGATGATGAGACCTGCACCATTATGACATGTCTGGGCTTTTTGAGGTCACTGTGATGATGAGACTTGCACCATTATGACATGTCTGGACTTTATGAGGTCAGTGCCATGAGGAGGCCTGCTCCATTGTGACATGTCTGGGCTTTATGAGGTCAGTGCCATGAGGAGGCCTGCACCATTATGACGTGTCTGGGCTTTATGAGGTCAGGATGATGCTGAGACCTGCACCATTATGACGTGTCTGGGCTTTATGAGGTCACTGTGATGATGAGGCCTGCACCATTATGACATGTCTGGACTTTATGAGGTCAGTGCCATGAGGAGACCTGCACGAGTACGACATGTATGGGCTTTATGAGGTCAGTGTCATGATGAGTCTTGCACCATTACAACGTGTCAGGGCTTTATAAGGTCAGCGTGATGCTGAGGTCTGCACCATCATGAGGTGTGTGGGCATTATGAGGTCACTGTGATTTTGAGTCCTGCATCATTATGACATGTTCAAATTTTATAAGGTCATTGCCATGATGAAGCCTGCACCATTATGACATGTCTGGGCTTTATGAGGTTAGTGCCATGATGAGGACTGCACCATTATGATGTGTCTGGGTTTTATGAGGTCAGTGCCATGATGAGACATGCACCATTATGACATGTCTGGGCTTTATGAGGTCAATGTGATTATGAGACCTGCACCATTATGGGGTGTCAGGGCTTTATGAGATCAGTGCCAAGAGGAGGCCTGCACCATTATGACATATCTGGGCTTTATGAGGTCAGTGCCATGATGAGACCTGCACCATTATGACTTGTCTGGGCTTTATGAGGTCACTGTGTTGGTGAGGCCTGCACCATTATGACATGTCTGGGCTTTATGACGTGACTTTGATGATGAGGCCTGCACCATTATGACATGTCTGGGCTTTAAGAGGTCAGTGCCATGATGAGGCCTGCACCATTATGACATGTCTGGGCTTTATGAGGTCACTGTGATGATGCGGCCTACACCATTATGACATGTCTGGACTTTATGAGGTCAGTGCCATGAGGAGGCCTGAAAAATTATGACATGTCTGGTCTTTATGAGGTCAGTGGGATGATGAGGCCTGCACCATTATGACATGTCGGGGCTTTATGAGGTCGGTGCCATGAGGAGTCCTGCATTATTATGACATGTCTGGGCTTTATGAGGTGAGTGCCATGGGGAGACCTGCACCATTTTGAGGTGTCTGGGCTGCATGAGGTCACTGTCATGAGGAGGCCTGCATCATTATGACATGTCTGGGTTTTATGAGGTGACTGTGATGATGAGGACTGCACCATTATGACATGTCTGGGCTTTATGAGGTCAGTGTGATGATGAGGCCAGCAAGATTATGACATGTCTGTGCTTTATGAGGTCAGTACCGTGAGGAGGCCTGGGCCATTATGACATGTCTGGGCTTTATGAGGTCGGTGCCAAGAGGAGTCCTGCACCATTATGACATGTCTGGGCTTTATGAGGTCAGTGTGATGATGAGGCCTGCACCATTATGACATGTCTGGGCTTTATGAGGTCCGTGTAATGATGTGACTTGCACCGTTATGACATGTCTGGGCTATATGAGGTCAGTGCCATGATGAGGCCGGCACCATTATGACATGTCCGGGCTTTATGAGGACAGTGTGATGATGAGGTCTGCACCATTATGACATGTCTGGGCTTTATGTGGTCCTTGCCCTGAGGAGGCCTGCTCCATTATGAGTTGACTGGGCTTTATGTGGTCACTGTGATTATGAGGCCTGCACCATTATGACGTGTCTGGGCTTTATGACGTCACTGTGATGATGAAGCTTGCATCATTATGACATGTCTGAATTTTATTAAGTCAGTGCCATGATTAGGCCTGCACCATTATGACATGTCTGGGCTTTATGAGGTCACTGTGATGATGACAGCGGTACCATTATGACGTCTCTGGGTTTTATGGGGTCAGTGTGATGATGAGGCCTGCAGCATTTTGACATATCTGGGCGTTATGAGGTCGGTGTTATGATGACACCTGCACCATTATGAGGTGTCTGGGCTTTATGAGGTTAGTGTGATGATGAGGAATGCACCATTATGACATGTCTGGGCCTTATAAGGTCAGTGTGATGATGAGGCCTGCACCATTATGACATGTCTGGGCTTTATAAGGTCAGTGTGATTATGAGACCTGCACCATTATGAGGCGGCAGGACTTTATGAGGTCCGTGCCACGATTAGGCCTGCACTATTATGACATGACTGGCCTTTTTGAGGTCAGTGCCAAGAGGAGGCCTGCACCATTATGTCATGTCTAGTCTTTATGAGGTCAGTGTGATGATGAGGCCTGCACCATTATGACATGTCTGGACTTTATGAGGTCAGTACCGTGAGGAGGCCTGGGCCATTATGACATGTCTGGACTTTATGAGGTCAGTGCCATGATGAGACCTGCACGATTATATCATGACTGTGCTTTATGAGGTCAGTGCCATAATGAGACCTGCACTGTTATGACATGTCTGGGCTTTATGAGGTCAGCGCCAAGAGGAGGCCTGAACCATTATGACATGTCTGGGTTTTATGAGGTCAGTGCCATGATGAGACCTGCACCATTATGACTTGTCTGGAATTTCTGAGGTCAGTGCCATGATGAGGCCTGCACCATTATGACATGTCTGGGCTTTATGAGGTCAGTGTGATGATGAGGCCTGCACCATTATGACATGTCTGGGCTTTATGCGGTCAGTGCCCTGATGAGACCTGCACTGTTATTACATGTCTCGTCTTTATGAGGTCAGTGTGATGATGAGGCCTGTACCATTATGACATGTCTGGGCTTTATGAGGTCACTGTGATGATGAGACCTGCACCATTATGTTATGTCTGGGCGTTATGAGGTCAGTGCCATGAAGAGGCCGGAACCATTATGACATATCTGGGCTTTATGAAGTCAGTGTCATGATGAGGCCTGCACCATTATGACATGTCTGGGCTTTATGAGGTCAGTGTGGTGATGAGGCCTGCACCCTTATGACATGTCTGGGCTTTATGAGGTCAGTGCCATGAGGAGGCCTGCACCATTATGACATGTCTGGGTTTATGAGGTCAGTGTGATGATGAGACCTGCACCATTATGACATATCTGGACTTTATGAGGTCAGTGTGATGATGAGACCTGCACCATTATGGGCTGTCAGGGCTTTATGAGATCAGTGCCAAGAGGAGGCCTGCACCATTATGACATGTCTGGGCTTTACGAGGTCAGTGCCATGATTAGACAGGCACCATTATGACATGTCTGGGCTTTATGTGGTCGGTGTGATGATGAGGCCTGCACCATTATGAGGTGTCTGGGCTTTATGACGTGAGTGTGATGTTGAGGCCTGCACCATTATGACATGTCTGGGCTTTATGAGGTCAGTGTGATGATAAGGCCAGCACAATTATGATATGTCTGGGCTTCATGAGGTCAGTGCGATGAGGAGGCCTGGGCCATTATGACATGTCTGGGCTTTATGAGGTCAGTGTGATGATGAGGCCTGCATCATTATGACATGTCTGGGCTTTATGAGGTCAGTGCCATGAGGAGGCCTGCACCATTGTGACATGTCTGGGCTTTATGAGGTCAGTGCCATGATGAGACCTGCACCATTATGACGTGTCTGGGTTTTATGAGGCCACTGTGGTGATGAGGCCTGCAACATTATGACGTGTCTGGAATTTCGGAGGTCAGTGTGAGGATTAGGCCTGCACCATTATGAGGTGTCTGGGCGATATGAGGTCAGTGTTATGATGAGACCTGCACCATTATGACATTTTCGAATGTTATGAGATCGGTGCCATGATGAGACCTGCACGATTATGACATATCTGGGCTTTATGAGGTCAGTGCCATGATGAGGCCTGCACCATTATGACATGTCTGGGCTTTATGAGGTCAGTGTGATGATGAGGCCTGCACCATTATGACATGTCTGGGCTTTATGAGGTCAGTGCCATGAGGAGGCCTGGGCCATTATGACATGTCTGGGCTTTATGTGGTCAGTGCCATGATGAGACCTGCATGATTATGACATGTCTGGGCTTTATGAGGTCAGTGCCATGAGGAGGCCTGCACCATTATGACATGTCTGGGCTTCATGAGGTCAGTGTAATGATGAGTACTGCTCCATTATGACGTTTCTGGGCTTTATGAGGTCAGTGCCATGAGGAGGCCTGCACCATTATGACATGTCTGGGGTTTATGAGGTCAGTGCCATGAGGAGGCCTGGGCCATTATGACATGTCCGGGCTTTATGAGGTCAGTGCCATGAGGAGGCCTGCACCATTATGACATGTCTGGGCTTTATGAGGTCAGTGTGGTGATGAGGCCTGCACCCTTATGACATGTCTGGGCTTTATGAGGTCAGTGCCATGAGGAGGCCTGCACCATTATGACATGTCTGGGTTTATGAGGTCAGTGTGATGAAGAGACCTGCACCATTATGACATGTCTGGGCTTTATGGGGTCACTGTGTTGGTGAGGCCTGCACGATTATGAGGTGTCTGGGCGACATGAGGTCAGTGTTTTGATGAGGCCCGCATCATTATGACATGTTCGAATTTTATGCGGTCAGTGCCATGATGAGGCCTGCACCATTATGCCATGTCTGGGCTTTATGAGGTCAGTGCCATGATGATAAGGCCTGCACCATTATGACATGTCTGGGCTTTATGACGTGACTGTGATGATGAGGTTTCCACCATTATGACATGTCTGGGCTTTATGAGGTCAGTGCCATGAAGAGGCCTGCACCATTATGAGGTGACTGGGCTTTATGAGGTCAGTGTGAGGATGAGGCCTGCACCATTATGAGGTGTCTGGGCGACATGAGGTCAGTGTTATGATGAGGCCTGCATCATTATGACATGTTCGAATTTTATGCGGTCAGTGCCATGATGAGGCCTGCACCATTATGACGTGTCTGGGCTTTAAGAGGTCACTGTGATGATGCGGCCTGCACCATTATGACATGTCTGGACTTTATGAGGTCAGTGCCATGAGGAGGCCTGCACCGTTAGGACATGTCTGGGCTTTATGAGGTCAGTGCCAAGAGGAGACCTGAAACATTATGACATTTCTGGGCTTTATGAGGTCAGTGTGATGATGAGGCCTGCACCATTATGACATGTCTGGGCTTTATGAGGTCCGTGTAATGATGTGACTTGCACCGTTATGACATGTCTGGGCTATATGAGGTCAGTGCCATGATGAGGCCGGCACCATTATGACATGTCCGGGCTTTATGAGGACAGTGTGATGATGAGGTCTGCACCATTATGACATGTCTGGGCTTTATGTGGTCCTTGCCATGAGGAGGCCTGCTCCATTATGAGTTGACTGGGCTTTATGTGGTCACTGTGATTATGAGGCCTGCACCATTATGACGTGTCTGGGCTTTATGACGTCACTGTGATGATGAGGCTTGCATCATTATGACATGTCTGAATTTTATTAAGTCAGTGCCATGATTAGGCCTGCACCATTATGACATGTCTGGGCTTTATGAGGTCACTGTGATGATGACAGCGGTACCATTATGACGTCTCTGGGTTTTATGGGGTCAGTGTGATGATGAGGCCTGCAGCATTTTGACATATCTGGGCGTTATGAGGTCGGTGTTATGATGACACCTGCACCATTATGAGGTGTCTGGGCTTTATGAGGTTAGTGTGATGATGAGGAATGCACCATTATGACATGTCTGGGCCTTATAAGGTCAGTGTGATGATGAGGCCTGCACCATTATGACATGTCTGGGCTTTATAAGGTCAGTGTGATTATGAGACCTGCACCATTATGAGGCGTCAGGACTTTATGAGGTCCGTGCCACGATTAGGCCTGCACTATTATGACATGACTGGCCTTTTTGAGGTCAGTGCCAAGAGGAGGCCTGCACCATTATGTCATGTCTAGTCTTTATGAGGTCAGTGTGATGATGAGGCCTGCACCATTATGACATGTCTGGACTTTATGAGGTCAGTACCGTGAGGAGGCCTGGGCCATTATGACATGTCTGGACTTTATGAGGTCAGTGCCATGATGAGACCTGCACGATTATATCATGACTGTGCTTTATGAGGTCAGTGCCATAATGAGACCTGCACTGTTATGACATGTCTGGGCTTTATGAGGTCAGCGCCAAGAGGAGGCCTGAACCATTATGACATGTCTGGGTTTTATGAGGTCAGTGCCATGATGAGACCTGCACCATTATGACTTGTCTGGAATTTCTGAGGTCAGTGCCATGATGAGGCCTGCACCATTATGACATGTCTGGGTTTTATGAGGTCAGTGTGATGATGAGGCCTGCACCATTATGACATGTCTGGGCTTTATGCGGTCAGTGCCCTGATGAGACCTGCACTGTTATTACATGTCTCGTCTTTATGAGGTCAGTGTGATGATGAGGCCTGTACCATTATGACATGTCTGGGCTTTATGAGGTCACTGTGATGATGAGACCTGCACCATTATGTTATGTCTGGGCGTTATGAGGTCAGTGCCATGAAGAGGCCGGAACCATTATGACATATCTGGGCTTTATGAAGTCAGTGTCATGATGAGGCCTGCACCATTATGACATGTCTGGGCTTTATGAGGTCAGTGTGATGATGAGACCTGCACCATTATGGGCTGTCAGGGCTTTATGAGATCAGTGCCAAGAGGAGGCCTGCACCATTATGACATGTCTGGGCTTTACGAGGTCAGTGCCATGATTAGACAGGCACCATTATGACATGTCTGGGCTTTATGTGGTCGGTGTGATGATGAGGCCTGCACCATTATGAGGTGTCTGGGCTTTATGACGTGAGTGTGATGTTGAGGCCTGCACCATTATGACATGTCTGGGCTTTATGAGGTCAGTGTGATGATAAGGCCAGCACAATTATGATATGTCTGGGTTTCATGAGGTCAGTGCCATGAGGAGGCCTGGGCCATTATGACATGTCTGGGCTTTATGAGGTCAGTGTGATGATGAGGCCTGCATCATTATGACATGTCTGGGCTTTATGAGGTCAGTGCCATGAGGAGGCCTGCACCATTGTGACATGTCTGGGCTTTATGAGGTCAGTGCCAAGAGGAGGCCTGCACCATTATGACATGTCTGGGCTTTATGAGGTCTGTGTGATGATGAGGCCTGCACCATTATGACATGTCTGGGCTTTATGAGGTCAGTGCCAAGAGGAGGCCTGAAACATTATGACATGTCTGGTCTTTATGAGGTCCGTGGGATGATGAGGCCTGCACCATTATGACATGTCTGGGCTTTATGAGGTCAGTGCCATGAGGAGACCTAAACCATTACGACATGTCTGGGCTTTACGAGGTCAGTGCCATGAGGATGCCTGCGCCATTATGACATGTCTGGGCTTTATGAGGTCACTGTGATGATGAGGTCTGCATCATTATGACATGTCTGGGCTTTATGAGGTCAGTGCCATGAGGAGGCCTGCACAATTATGACATGTCTGGGCTTTATGAGGTCAGTGTGAGGATGAGGCCTGCACCATTATGACATGTCTGGGCTTTATGTGGTCACTGTGTTGGTTAGGTCTGCACGATTATGACATGTCTGGGCTTTATGAGGTCAGTGTGATGATAAGGCCTGCACCATTATGACATGTCTGGGCTTTATGACGTGACTGTGATGATGAGTTTTGCACCATTATGACATGTCTGGGCTTTATGAGGTGAGTGCCATGAAGAGACCTGCACCATTATGAGGTGACTGGGCTTTATGAGGTCAGTGTGATGAGGAGGCCTGCACCATTATGAGGTGTCTGGGCGACATGAGGTCAGTGTTATGATGAGGCCTGCATCATTATGACATGTTCGAATTTTATGCGGTCAGTGCCATGATGAGGCCTGCACCATTATGACATGTCTGGGCTTTAAGAGGTCACTGTGATGATGCGGCCTGCACCATTATGACATGTCTGGACTATTATGAGGTCAATGCCATGAGGAGGCCTGCACCGTTATGACATGTCTGGGCTTTATGAGGTCAGTGCCAAGAGGAGGCCTGAAACATTATGACATTTCTGGTCTTTATGAGGTCAGTGTGATGATGAGGCCTGCACCATTATGACATGTCTGGGCTTTATGAGGTCAGTGTGATGATGAGGCCTGCACCATTATGACATGTCTGGGCTTTATGAGGTCAGTGCCATGAGGAGGCCTGCGCCATTATGACATGTCTGGGCTTTATGAGGTCAGTGCCAAGAGGAGGCCTGAACCATTATGACATGTCTGGTCTTTATGAGGTCAGTGCCATGAGGAGGCCTGCATTGTTATGACATGTCTGGGCTTTATGAGGTCAGTGCCAAGAGGAGGCCTGAAACATTATGACATGTCTGGTCTTTATGAGGTCCGTGGGATGATGAGGCCTGCACCATTATGACATGTCTGGGCTTTATGAGGTCTGTGTGATGATGAGGCCTGCACCATTATGACATGTCTGGGCTTTACGAGCTCAGTGCCATGAGGATGCCTGCGCCATTATGACATGTCTGGGCTTTATGAGGTCACTGTGATGATGAGGCCTGCACCATTATGACATGTCTGGGCTTTATGAGGTCAGTGCCATGAGGAGGCCTGCACCATTATGACATCTCTGGGCTTTATGAGGTCAGTGTGAGGATGAGGCCTGCACCATTATGACATGTCTGGGCTTTATGAGGCCACTGTGTTGGTGAGGTCTGCACGATTATGACATGTCTGGGCTTTATGAGGTCAGTGCCATGATTAGACAGGCACCATTATGACATGTCTGGGCTTTATGACGTGACTGTGATGATGAGGTCTGCACCATTATGACATGTCTGGGCTTTATGAGGTCAGTGCCATGAAGAGACCTGCACCATTATGAGGTGACTGGGCTTTATGAGATCAGTGTGAGGATGAGGCCTGCACCATTATGAGGTGTCTGGGCGGCATGAGGTCAGTGTTATGATGAGGCCTGCATCATTATGACATGTTCGAATGTTATGCGGTCAGTGCCATGATGAGGCCTGCATAATTATGACATGTCTGGGCTTTAAGAGGTCACTGTGATGATGCGACCTGCACCATTATGACATGTCTGGACTTTATGAGGTCAGTGCCATGAGGAGGCCTGCACTGTTAGGACATGTCTGGGCTTTATGAGGTCAGTGCCAAGAGGAGACCTGAAACATTATGACATTTCTGGTCTTTATGAGGTCAGTGTGATGATGAGGCCTGCACCATTATGACATGTCTGGGCTTTATGAGGTCAGTGTGATGATGAGGCCTGCACCATTATGACATGTCTGGGCTTTATGAGGTCAGTGCCATGAGGAGGCCTGCGCCATTATGACGTGTCTGGGCTTTATGAGGTCAGTGCCAAGAGGAGGCCTGAACCATTATGACATGTCTGGTCTTTATGAGGTCAGTGCCATGTGGAGGCCTGCACCGTTATGACATGTCTGGGCTTTATGAGGTCAGTGCCAAGAGGAGGCCTGAAACATTATGACATGTCTGGTCTTTATGAGGTCCGTGAGATGTTGAGTCCTGCACCATTATGACATGTCTGGGCTTTATGAGGTCTGTGTGATGATGAGGCCTGCACCATTATGACATGTCTGGGCTTTACGAGCTCAGTGCCATGAGGATGCCTGCGCCATTATGACATGTCTGGGCTTTATGAGGTCACTGTGATGATGAGGCCTGCACCATTATGACATCTCTGGGCTTTATGAGGTCAGTGTGAGGATGAGGCCTGCACCATTATGACATGTCTGGGCTTTATGAGGCCACTGTGTTGGTGAGGTCTGCACGATTATGACATGTCTGGGCTTTATGAGGTCAGTGCCATGATTAGACAGGCACCATTATGACATGTCTGGGCTTTATGACGTGACTGTGATGATGAGGTCTGCACCATTATGACATGTCTGGGCTTTATGAGGTCAGTGCCATGAAGAGACATGCACCATTATGAGGTGACTGGGCTTTTTGAGGTCAGTGTGAGGATGAGGCCTGCACCATTATGAGGTGTCTGGGCGATATGAGGTCAGTGTTATGATGAGGCCTGCATCATTATGACATGTTCGAATTTTATGAGGTCAGTGCCATGATGAGGCCTGAACCATTATGACATGTCTGGGCTTTAAGAGGTCACTGTGATGATGCGGCCTGCACCATTATGACATGTTTGGACTTTATGAGGTCAGTGTCATGAGGAGGCCTGCACCGTTATGACATGTCTGGGCTTTATGAGGTCAGTGCCAAGAGGAGGCCTGAAACATTATGACATATCTGGTCTTTATGAGGTCAGTGGGATGATGAGGCCTGCACCATTATGACATGTCTGGGCTTTATGAGGTCTGTGTGATGATGAGGCCTGCACCATTATGACATGTCTGGGCTTTATGAGGTCAGTGCCAAGAGGAGGCCTGAAACATTATGACATGTCTGGGCTTTATGAGGTCACTGTGATGATGAGGCCTGCACCATTATGACATGTCTGGTCTTTATGAGGTCAGTGCCATGAGGAGGCCTGCACCATTGTGACATGTCTGGGCTTTATGAGGTCAGTGCCAAGAGGAGGCCTGAGCCATTATGACATGTCTGGTCTTTATGAGGTCCGTGAGATGTTGAGGCCTGCACCATTATGACATGTCTGGGCTTTATGAGGTCTGTGTGATGATGAGGCCTGCACCATTATGACATGTCTTGGCTTTATGAGCTCTGTGCCATGAGGAGGCCTGCACCATTATGACATGTCTGGACTTTATGAGGTCACTGTGATAATGAGGCCAGCACCATTATGACATATCTGGTCTTTATGAGGTCAGTGCCATGAGGTGGCCTGCATTATTATGACATGTCTGGGCTTTATGAAGTCAGTGCCAAGAGGAGGCCTGAACCATTATGACATGTCTGGTCTTTATGAGGTGAGTGGGATGATGAGGCCTGCACCACTGTGAAATGTCTGGGCTTTATGAGGTTAGTGCCATGATGAGACCTGCACCATTATGACGTGTCTGGGATTTATGAGGTCACTGTGTTGTTGAGGCCTGCACGATTATGACATGTCTCGGCTTTATGAGGTCGGTGTTTTGATGAGGCCTGCACCATTATGAGGTGTCTGGGCTTTATGAGGTTAGTGTGATGATGAGGCCTGCACCATTATGACATGTCTGGGCTTTATGAGGTCAGTGTGATTATGAGACCTGCACCACTATGAGGTGTCAGTACCAAGAGGAGGCCTGCACCATTATGACATGTATAGTGTTTATGAGGTCAGTGTGATGATGAGGCCTGTACCATTATGGCATGTCTGGACTTTATGAGGTCAGTACCATGAGGAGGCCTGGGCCATTATGACATGTCTGGTCTTTATGAGGTCAGTGCCATAATGAGGCCTGCACTATTATGACATGTCTGGGCTTCATGAAGTCAGTGTAATGATGAGTACTGCACCACTATGACATGTCTGGGCTTTTTGAGGTCAGTGCCTTGATGACACCTACATCATTATGACATTTTTAGAGTCGTTTTGGCAGTTGGGAGGCAGGTGTGAAAACAGGAAACAATAGCCCTTATCCCCAGGAAAGAAAGCCTGGAAACTTGGGTTTGTGGTGCAGTGTGTTTGCCAAGCGGGGGCGTCCATGAATAGCGAGTGCTTTCTGTGCTGTCATTTTTGTTGTGGGAGGAATCTTTGTTTCTATGCAATTTTGGGAGTTGGGCTGGCAGTTGGGAGGCACGTGTGAAAACAGGAAACAATAGCTCTTATCCCCAGGAAAGAAAGCCTGGAAACTTGGGTTTGTGGTGCAGTGTGTTTGCCAAGCTGGGGCGTCCATGAATAGCGAGTGCTTTCTGTGCTGTCATCTTTTATGTGGGAGGAATCTTTGTTTATATGCAATTTTTAGAGTCGGTCTGGCAGTTGGGAGGCAGGTGTGAAAACAGGGAATGACAGCGCTTATCGGCAGGAAAGACAGCCTGGAAGCTTTGGCTTTGTGGTGCTTTTGGTTTGACAGCCTGGAGACTCCATGCGGAGCACGACCTTTCTGTGCTGTCATCTTTGTTGTGGGAAGAATCTTTGTTAATATGCAATTTTGGGAGTTGGGCTGGCAGTTGGGAGGCAGGTGTGAAAACAGGAAACAATAGCCCTTATCCCCAGGAAAGAAAGCCTGGAAACTTGGGTTTGTGGTGCAGTGTGTTTGCCAAGCTGGGGCGTCCATGAACAGCGAGCGCATTCTGTGCTGGAATCTTTGTTGTGGGAGGAATCTTTGTTTTTATTCAATTTTGGGAGTTGGGCTGGCAGTTGGGAGGCAGGTGTGAAAACAGGAAATGACAGCGCTTATCGGCAGGAAAGAAAGCCTGGAAGCTTTGGCTTTGTCGTGCTTTTGGTTTGTCAGCCTGGAGACTCCATGGGGAGTAGGAGCTTTCTCTGCCTATATCTTCGCTGTGGGAGGAATCTTCCTTCGTATGCAATTTTGGGAGTTGGGCTGGCAGTTGGGAGGCAGGTGTGAAAACAGGAAATGACAGCGCATATCGGCAGGAAAGAAAACCTGGAAGCTTTGACTTTGTGGTGCTTTTGGTTTGACAGCCCGGAGACTCCATGCGGAGCACGACCTTTCTGTGCTGGAATCTTTGTTGTGGGTGGAATCTTTGTTTCTATGCAATTTTAGGAGTTGGGCTGGCAGTTGGGAGGCAGGTGTGAAAACAGGAAACAATAGCCCTTATCCCCAGGATAGAAAACCTGGAAACTTGGGTTTGTGGTGCAGTGTGTTTGCCAAGCTGGGGCGTCCATGAACAGCGAGTGCATTCTGTGCTGTCATCTTTGTTGTGGGAGGAATCTTTGTTTATATGCAATTTTGGGAGTTGGGCTGGCAGTTGGGAGGTAGGTGTGAAAACAGGAAACAATAGCCCTTATCCCCAGGAAAGAAAGCCTGGAAACTTGGGTTTGTGGTGCAGTGTGTTTGCCAAGCTGGGGCGTCCATGAATAGCGAGTGCTTTCTGTGCTGTCATCTTTGATGTGGGAGGAATCATTGTTTATATGCAATTTTGGGAGTTGGGCTGGCAGTTGGGAGGCAGGTGTGAAAACAGGAAACAATAACCACTATCCCCAGGACCGAAAACCTGGAAACTTGGGTTTGTGGTGCAGTGTGTTTGCCAAGCTGGGGCGTCCATGAATAGCGAGTGCATTCTGTGCTGTCATCTTTGTTGTGGGAGGAATCTTTGTTTATATGCAATTTTGGGAGTCAGGCTGGCAGTTGGGAGGCAGGTGTGAAAACAGGAAATGACAGCGCTTATCGGCAGGAAAGAAAGCCTGGAAGCTTTGGCTTTGTGGTGCTTTTGGTTTGTCAGCCTGGAGACTCCATGGGGAACAAGAGCCTTCTGTGCTGTCATCTTTGTTGTGGGAGGAATCTTTGTTTATAAGCAATTTTCAGAGTCGGTCTGGTAGTTGGGAGGCATGTGTGAAAACAGGAAACAATAGCCCTTATCCCCAGGAAAATAAGCCTGGAAACTTGGGTTTGTGGTGCAGTGTGTTTGCCAAGCTGGGGCGTCCATGAATAGCGAGTGCTTTCTGTGCTGTCATCTTTGTTGTGGGAGGAATCTTTGTTTATGTGCAGTTTTGGGAGTTGGGCTGGCAGTTGGGAGGTAGGTGTGAAAACAGGAAACAATAGCCCTTATGCCCAGGAAAGAAAGCCTGGAAACTTGGGTTTGTGGTGCAATGTGCTTGCCATGCTGGGGCGTCCATGAATAGCGAGTGCTTTCTGTGCTGTCATTTTTGTTGTGGGAGGAATCTTTGTTTATAAGCAATTTTCAGAGACGGTCTGGCTGTTGGGAGGCAGGTGTGAAAACAGGAAATGACAGCGCTTATCGGCAGGAAAGACAGCCTGGAAGCTTTGGCTTTGTGGTGCTTTTGGTTTGAGAGCCCGGAGACTCCATGCGGAGCACGACCTTTCTGTGCTGGAATCTTTGTTGTGGGAAGAATCTTTGTTAATATGCAATTTTGGGAGTTGGGCTGGCAGTTGGGAGACAGGTGTGAAAACAGGAAACAATAGCCCTTATCCCCAGGAAAGAAAGCCTGGAAACTTGGGTTTGTGGTGCAGTGTGTTTGCCAAGCTGGGGCGTCCATGAATAGCGAGTGCTTTCTGTGCTGTAATCTTTGTTGTGGGAGGAATCTTCCTTCGTATGCAATTTTGGGAGTTGGGCTGGCAGTTGGGAGGCAGGTGTGAAAACAGGAAATGACAGCGCTTATCGGCAGGAAAGAAAGCCTGGAAGCTTTGACTTTGTGGTGCTTTTGGTTTGACAGCCCGGAGACTCCATGCGGAGCACGACCTTTCTGTGCTGGAATCTTTGTTGTGGGAGGAATCTTTGTTTCTATGCAATTTTAGGAGTTGGTCTGGCAGTTGTAGGCAGGTGTGAAAACAGGAAACAATAACCATTATCCCCAGGACAGAAAACCTGGAAACTTGGGATTGTGGTGCAGTGTGTTTGCCAAGCTGGGGCGTTCATGAATAGCAAGTGCATTCTGTGCTGTCATCTTTGTTGTGGGAGGAATCCTTGTTTATATGCAATTTTGCGAGTCGGTCTGCCAGTTGGGAGGCAGGTGTGAAAACAGGAAATGACAGCGCTTATCGGCAGGAAAGATAGCCTGGAAGCTTTGGCTTTGTGGTGCAGTGTGTTTGTCAGCCTGGAGACTCCATGGGGAGTAGGAGCTTTCTCTGCCTACATCTTCGCTGTGGGAGGAATCTTCCTTCGTATGCAATTTTGGGAGTTGGACTGGCAGTTGGGAGGCAGGTGTGAAAACAGGAAATGACAGCGCTTATCGGCAGGAAAGAAAGCCTGAAAACTTTGGCTTTGTGGTGCTTTTGGTTTGACAGCCCGGAGACTCCATGCGGAGCACGACCTTTCTGTGCTGGAATCTTTGTTGTGGGAGGAATCTTTGTTTCTATGCAATTTTGGGAGTTGGGCTGGCAGTTGGGAGGCAGGTGTGAAAACAGGAAACAATAGCCCTTATCCCCAGGAAAGAAAGCCTGGAAACTTGGGTTTGTGGTGCAGTGTGTTTGCCAAGCTGGGGTGTCCATGAACAGCGAGTGCTTTCTGTGCTGTCATCTTTGTTGTGGGAGGAATCTTTGTTTATATGCAATTTTGGGAGTTGGGCTGGCAGTTGGGAGGTAGGTGTGAAAACAGGAAACAATAGCCCTTATCCCCAGGAAAGAAAGCCTGGAAACTTGGGTTTGTGGTGCAGTGTGTTTGCCAAGCTGGGGCCTCCATGAATAGCGAGTGCATTCTGCGCTGTCATCTTTGTTGTGGGAGGAATCTTTGTTTTTAATCAATTTTGCCAGTTGTGCTGGCAGTTGGGAGGCAGGTGTGAAAACAGGAAATGACAGCGCTTATCGGCAGGAAAGAAAGCCTGGAAGCTTTGACTTTGTGGTGCTTTTGGTTTGTCAGCCTGGAGACTCCATGCGGAGCAAGATCTTTCTGTGCTGTCATCTTTGTTGTGGGAGGAATCTTTGTTTATAAGCAATTTTCAGAGTCGGTCTGGCAGTTGGGAGGCAGGTGTGAAAACAGGAAATGACAGCGCTTATCAGCAGGAAAGAAAGCCTGGAAGCTTTGGCTTTGTGGTGCTTTTGGTTTGTCAGCCTGGAGACTCCATGGGGAGCAGGAGCTTTCTCTGCCTACATCTTCGCTGTGGGAGGAATCTTCCTTCGTATGCAATTTTGGGAGTTGGGCTGGCAGTTGGGAGGCAGGTGAGAAAACAGGAAATGACAGCGCTTATCGGCAGGAAAGAAAGCCTGGAAGGTTTAGCTTTGTGGTGCTTTTGGTTTGTCAGCCTGGAGACTCCATGGGGAGCAAGAGCCTTCTCTGCTGGAATCTTTGTTGTGGGAGGAATCTTTGTTTATATGCAATTTTGGGAGTCAGGCTGGCAGCTGGGAGGTCGGTGTGAAAACAGGAAACAATAACCATTATCCCCAGGAAAGAAAGCCTGGAAACTTAGGTTTGTGGTGCAATGTGCTTGCCATGCTTGGTCGTCCATGAATAGCGAGTGCTTTCTGTGCTGTCATTTTTGTTGTGGGAGGAATGTTTTTTTATATTCAATTTTGGGAGTTGGGCTGGCAGTTGGGAGGCAGGTGTGAAAACAGGAAACAATAGCCCTTATCCCCAGGAAAGAAAGCCTGGAAACTTGGGTTTGTGGTGCAGTGTGTTTGCCAAGCTGGGGCGTCCATGAATAGCGAGTGCATTCTGTGCTGTCATCTTTGTTGTGGGAGGAATCCTTGTTTATATGCAATTTTGGGAGTCGGTCTGGCAGTTGGGAGGCAGGTGTGAAAACAGGAAATGACAGCGCTTATCGGCAGGAAAGAATGACTGAAAGCTTTGGCTTTGTGGTGCTTTTGGTTTGAGAGCCCGGAGACTCCATGCGGAGCACGACCTTTCTGTGCTGGAATCTTTGTTGTGGGAGGAATCTTTGTTTCTATGCAATTTTGGGAGTTGGGCTGGCAGTTGGGAGGCAGGTGTGAAAACAGGAAACAATAGCCCTTATCCCCAGGAAAGAAAGCCTGGAAACTTGGGTTTGTGGTGCAGTGTGTTTGCCAAGCTGGGGTGTCCATGAATAGCGAGTGCTTTCTGTGCTGTCATCTTTGATGTGGGAGGAATCTTTGTTTATATGCAATTTTGGGAGTCGGTCTGGCAGTTGGGAGGCAGGTGTGAAAACAGGAAATGACAGCGCTTATCCCCAGGAAAGAAAGCCTGGAAGCTTTGGCTTTGTGGTGCTTTTGGTTTGTCAGCCTGGAGACTCCATGGGGAGCAAGAGCCTTCTGTGCTGGAATCTTTGTTGTGGGAGGAATCTTTGTTTAGAAGCAATTTTCAGAGTCGGTCTGGCAGTTGTATGCAGGTGTGAAAACAGGAAACAATAGCTCTAATCCCCAGGAAAGAAAGCCTGGAAACTTGGGTTTGTGGTGCAGTGTGTTTGCCAAGCTGGGGCGTCCATGAACAGTGAGTGCATTCTGTGCTGTCATCTTTGTTGTGGGAGGAATCTTTGTTTATATTCAATTTTGGGAGTTGGGCTGGCAGTTGGGAGGCAGGTGTGAAAACAGGAAACAATAGCCCTTATCCCCAGGAAAGAAAGCCTGGAAACTTGGGTTTGTGGTGCAGTGTGTTTGCCAAGCTGGGGCGTCCATGAATAGCGAGTGCTTTCTGTGCTGTCATCTTTGTTGTGGTAGGAATCCTTGTTTATGTGCAATTTTGGGAGTTGGGCTGGCAGTTGGGAGGCAGGTGTGAAAACAGGAAATGACAGCGCTTATCCCCAGGAAAGAAAGCCTGGAAGCTTTGGCTTTGTGGTGCTTTTGGTTTGTCAGCCTGGAGACTCCATGGGGAGTAGGAGCTTTCTCTGCCTACATCTTCGCTGTGGGAGGAATCTTCCTTCGTATGCAATTTTGAGACTTGGGCTGGCAGTTGGGAGGCAGGTGTGAAAACAGGAAATGACAGTGCTTATCGGCAGGAAAGAAAGCCTGAAAGCTTTGGTTTTGTGGTGCTTTTGGTTTGACAGCTCGGAGACTCCATGCGGAGCACGACCTTTCTGTGCTGGAATCTTTGTTGTGGGAGGAATCTTTGTTTCTATGCAATTTTGGGAGTTGGGCTGGCAGTTGGGAGGCAGGTGTGAAAACAGGAAACAATAGCCCTTATCCCCAGGAAAGAAAGCCTGGAAACTTGGGTTTGTGGTGCAGTGTGTTTGCCAAGCTGGGACGTCCATGAATAGCGAGTGCTTTCTCTGCTGTCATCTTTGTTGTGGGAGGAATCCTTGTTTATGTGCAATTTTGGGAGTCGGTCTGGCAGTTGGGAGGCAGGTTTGGAAACAGGAAATGACAGTGCTTATCCCCAGGAAAGAAAGCCTGAAAGCTTTGGCTTTGTGGTGCTTTTGGTTTGTCAGCCTGGAGACTCCATGGGGAGTAGGAGCTTTCTCTGCCTACATCTTCGCTGTGGGAGGAATCTTCTTTCGTATGCAATTTTGGGAGTTGGGCTGGCAGTTGGGAGGCAGGTGTGAAAAGAGGAAATGACAGCGCTTATCGGCAGGAAAGAAAGCCTGAAAGCTTTGGCTTTGTGGTGCTTTTGGTTTGAGAGCCTGGAGACTCCATGCGGAGCACGACCTTTCTGTGCTGGAATCTTTGTTGTGGGAGGAATCTTTGTTTATAAGCAATTTTCAGAGTCGGTCTGGCAGTTGGGAGGCAGGTGTGAAAACAGGAAACAATAGCCCTTATCCCCAGGAAAGAAAGCCTGGAAACTTGGGTTTGTGGTGCAGTGTGTTTCCCAAGCTGGGGCGTCCATGAATAGCGAGTGCTTTCTGTGCTGTCATCTTTGATGTGGGTGGAATCTTTGTTTATATGCAATTTTGGGAGTCGGTCTGGCAGTTGGGAGGCAGGTGTGAAAACAGGATATGACAGCGCTTATCGGCAGGAAAGAAAGCCTGGAAGCTTTGGCTTTGTGGTGCTTTTGGTTTGTCAGCCTGGAGACTCCATGGGGAGCAGGAGCTTTCTCTGCCTACATCTTCGCTGTGGGAGGAATCTTCCTTCATATGCAATTTTGGGAGTTGGGCTGGCAGTTGGGAGGCAGGTGTGAAAACAGGATATGACAGCGCTTATCGACAGGAAAGAAAACCTGGAAGCTTTAGCTTTGTGGTGCTTTTGGTTTGTCAGCCTGGAGACTCCATGGGGAGCAAGAGCCTTCTGTGCTGTCATCTTTGTTGTGGGAGGAATCTTTGTTTAGAAGCAATTTTCAGAGTCGGTCTGGCAGTTGGGAGGCAGGTGTGAAAACAGGAAACAATAGCTCTTATCCCCAGGAAAGAAAGCCTGGAAACTTGGGTTTGTGGTGCAATGTGCTTGCCATGCTGGGGCGTCCATGAATAGCGAGTGCTTTTTGTGCTGTCATTTTTGTTGTGGGAGGAATCTTTGTTTCTATGCAATTTTGGGAGTTGGGCTGGCAGTTGGGAGGCAGGTGTGAAAACAGGAAACAATAGCCCTTATCCCCAGGAAAGAAAGCCTGGAAACTTGGGTTTGTGGTGCAGTGTGTTTGCCAAGCTGGGGCGTCCATGAATAGCGAGTGCTTTCTGTGCTGTCATCTTTGTTGTGGGAGGAATCCTTGTTTATATGCAATTTTGGGAGTCGGTCTGGCAGTTGGGAGGCAGGTGTGAAAACAGGATATGACAGCGCTTATCGGCAGGAAAGAAAGCCATGAAGCTTTGGCTTTGTGGTGCTTTTGGGTTGTAGGCCTGTAGACTCCATGGGGAGTAGGAGCTTTCTCTGCCTACATCTTCGCTGTGGGAGTAATCTTCCTTCGTATGCAATTTTGGGAGTTGAGCTGGCAGTTGGGAGGCAGGTGTGAAAACAGGAAATGACAGCGCTTATCGGCAGGAAAGAAAGCCTGGAAGCTTTGGCTTTGTGGTGCTTTTGGTTTGTCAGCCTGGAGACTCCATGGGGAGTAGGAGCTTTCTGTGCCTACATCTTCGCTGTGGGAGGAATCTACCTTCGTATGCAATTTTGGGAGTTGAGCTGGCAGTTGGGAGGCAGGTGTGAAAACAGGAAACAATGGCCCTTATCCCCAGGAAAGAAAGCCTGGAAACTTGGGTTTGTGGTGCAGTGTGTTTGCCAAGCTGGGGCGTCCATGAACAGTGAGTGCATTCTGTGCTGTCATCTTTGTTGTGGGAGGAATCTTTGTTTATGTGCAATTTTGGGAGTTGGGCTGGCAGTTGGGAGGCAGGTGTGAAAACAGGAAATGACAGCGCTTATCCCCAGGAAAGAAAGCCTGGAAGCTTTGGCTTTGTGGTGCTTTTGGTTTGTCAGCCTGGAGACTCCATGGGGAGTAGGAGCTTTCTCTGCCTACATCTTCGCTGTGGGAGGAATCTTCCTTCGTATGCAATTTTGGGAGTTGGGCTGGCAGTTGGGAGGCAGGTGTGAAAACAGGAAATGACAGCGCTTATCGGCAGGAAAGAAAGCCTGAAAGCTTTGGCTTTGTGGTGCTTTTGGTTTGAGAGCCCGGAGACTCCATGCGGAGCACGACCTTTCTGTGCTGGAATCTTTGTTGTGGGTGGAATCTTTGTTTCTATGCAATTTTGGGAGTTGGGCTGGCAGTTGGGAGGCAGGTGTGAAAACACGAAACAATAGCCCTTATCCCCAGGAAAGAAAGCCTGGAAACTTGGGTTTGTGGTGCAGTGTGTTTGCCAAGCTGGGGCGTCCATGAATAGCGAGTGCTTTCTGTGCTGTCATCTTTGTTGTGGGAGGAATCCTTGTTTATATGCAATTTTGGGAGTCGGTCTGGCAGTTGGGAGGCAGGTGTGAAAACAGGAAATGACAGCGCTTATCCCCAGGAAAGAAAGCCTGGAAGCTTTGGCTTTGTCGTGCTTTTGGGTTGTCGGCCTGTAGACTCCATGGGGAGTAGGAGCTTTCTCTGCCTACATCTTCGCTGTGGGAGGAATCTTCCTTCGTATGCAATTTTGGGAGTTGGGCTGGCAGTTGGGAGGCAGGTGTGAAAAGAGGAAATGACAGCGCTTATCGGCAGGAAAGAAAGCCTGGAAGCTTTGGCTTTGTCGTGCTTTTGGTTTGTCAGCCTGGAGACTCCATGGGGAGTAGCTTTCTCTGCCTACATCTTCGCTGTGGGAGGAATCTTCCTTCGTATGCAATTTTGGGAGTTGAGCTGGCAGTTGGGAGGCAGGTGTGGAAACAGGAAACAATAGCCCTTATCCCCAGGAAAGAAAGCCTGGAAACTTGGGTTTGTGGTGCAGTGTGTTTGCCAAGCTGGGGCGTCCATGAATAGCGAGTGCTTTCTGTGCTGTCATCTTTGATGTGGGAGGAATCTTTGTTTATATGCAATTTTGGGAGTCGGTCTGGCAGTTGGGAGGCAGGTGTGAAAACAGGAAATGACAGCTTATCGGCAAGAAAAGAAAGCCTGGAAGCTTTGGCTTTGTGGTGCTTTTGGTTTGTCAGCCTGGAGACTCCATGGGGAGCAAGAGCCTTCTGTGCTGGAATCTTTGTTGTGGGAGGAATCTTTGTTTAGAAGCAATTTTCAGAGTCGGTCTGGCAGTTGGGAGGCAGGTGTGAAAACAGGAAACAATAGCTCTTATCCCCAGGAAAGAAAGCCTGGAAACTTGGGTTTGTGGTGCAGTGTGTTTCCCAAGCTGGGGCGTCCATGAACAGTGAGTGCATTCTGTGCTGTCATCTTTGTTGTGGGAGGAATCTTTGTTTATGTGCAATTTTGGGAGTTGGGCTGGCAGTTGGGAGGCAGGTGTGAAAACAAGAAACAATAGCCCTTATCCCCAGGAAAGAAAGCCTGGAAACTTGGGTTTGTGGTGCAATGTGCTTGCCATGCTGGGTCGTCCATGAATAGTGAGTGCTTTCTGTGCTGTCATTTTTGTTGTGGGAGGAATCTTTGTTTCTATGCAATTTTGGGAGTTGGGCTGGCAGTTGGGAGGCAGGTGTGAAAACAGGAAACAATAGCCCTTATCCCCAGGAAAGAAAGCCTGGAAACTTGGGTTTGTGGTGCAGTGTGTTTGCCAAGCTGGGGCGTCCATGAATAGCGAGTGCTTTCTGTGCTGTCATCTTTGTTGTGGGAGGAATCTTTGTTTATATTCAATTTTGGGAGTTGGGCTGGCAGTTGGGAGGCAGGTGTGAAAACAGGAAACAATAGCCCTTATCCCCAGGAAAGAAAGCCTGGAAACTTGGGTTTGTGGTGCAGTGTGTTTGCCAAGCTGGGGCGTCCATGAATAGCGAGTGCTTTCTGTGCTGTCATCTTTGTTGTGGTAGGAATCCTTGTTTATGTGCAATTTTGGGAGTTGGGCTGGCAGTTGGGAGGCAGGTGTGAAAACAGGAAATGACAGCGCTTATCCCCAGGAAAGAAAGCCTGGAAGCTTTGGCTTTGTGGTGCTTTTGGTTTGTCAGCCTGGAGACTCCATGGGGAGTAGGAGCTTTCTCTGCCTACATCTTCGCTGTGGGAGGAATCTTCCTTCGTATGCAATTTTGGGAGTTGGGCTGGCAGTTGGGAGGCAGGTGTGAAAACAGGAAATGACAGCGCTTATCGGCAGGAAAGAAAGCCTGAAAGCTTTGGCTTTGTGGTACTTTTGGTTTGAGAGCCCGGAGACTCCATGCGGAGCACGACCTTTCTGTGCTGGAATCTTTGTTGTGGGAGGAATCTTTGTTTCTATGCAATTTTGGGAGTTGGGCTGGCAGTTGGGAGGCAGGTGTGAAAACATGAAACAATAGCCCTTATCCCCAGGAAAGAAAGCCTGGAAACTTGGGTTTGTGGTGCAGTGTGTTTGCCAAGCTGGGGCGTCCATGAATAGCGAGTGCTTTCTGTGCTGTCATCTTTGTTGTGGGAGGAATCCTTGTTTATATGCAATTTTGGGAGTCGGTCTGGCAGTTGGGAGGCAGGTGTGAAAACAGGAAATGACAGCGCTTATCGGCAGGAAAGAAAGCCTGGAAGCTTTGGCTTTGTCGTGCTTTTGGGTTGTCGGCCTGTAGACTCCATGGGGAGTAGGAGCTTTCTCTGCCTACATCTTCGCTGTGGGAGGAATCTTCCTTCGTATGCAATTTTGGGAGTTGGGCTGGCAGTTGGGAGGCAGGTGTGAAAACAGGAAATGACAGCGCTTATCGGCAGGAAAGAAAGCCTGGAAGCTTTGGCTTTGTCGTGCTTTTGGTTTGTCAGCCTGGAGACTCCATGGGGAGTAGCTTTCTCTGCCTACATCTTCGCTGTGGGAGTAATCTTCCTTCGTATGCAATTTTGGGAGTTGAGCTGGCAGTTGGGAGGCAGGTGTGGAAACAGGAAACAATAGCCCTTATCCCCAGGAAAGAAAGCCTGGAAACTTGGGTTTGTGGTGCAGTGTGTTTGCCAAGCTGGGGCGTCCATGAATAGCGAGTGCTTTCTGTGCTGTCATCTTTGATGTGGGAGGAATCTTTGTTTATATGCAATTTTGGGAGTCGGTCTGGCAGTTGGGAGGCAGGTGTGAAAACAGGAAATGACAGCTTATCGGCAAGAAAAGAAAGCCTGGAAGCTTTGGCTTTGTGGTGCTTTTGGTTTGTCAGCCTGGAGACTCCATGGGGAGCAAGAGCCTTCTGTGCTGGAATCTTTGTTGTGGGAGGAATCTTTGTTTAGAAGCAATTTTCAGAGTCGGTCTGGCAGTTGGGAGGCAGGTGTGAAAACAGGAAACAATAGCTCTTATCCCCAGGAAAGAAAGCCTGGAAACTTGGGTTTGTGGTGCAGTGTGTTTGCCAAGCTGGGGCGTCCATGAACAGTGAGTGCATTCTGTGCTGTCATCTTTGTTGTGGGAGGAATCTTTGTTTATGTGCAATTTTGGGAGTTGGGCTGGCAGTTGGGAGGCAGGTGTGAAAACAAGAAACAATAGCCCTTATCCCCAGGAAAGAAAGCCTGGAAACTTGGGTTTGTGGTGCAATGTGCTTGCCATGCTGGGGCGTCCATGAATAGTGAGTGCTTTCTGTGCTGTCATTTTTGTTGTGGGAGGAATCTTTGTTTCTATGCAATTTTGGGAGTTGGGCTGGCAGTTGGGAGGCAGGTGTGAAAACAGGAAACAATAGCCCTTATCCCCAGGAAAGAAAGCCTGGAAACTTGGGTTTGTGGTGCAGTGTGTTTGCCAAGCTGGGGCGTCCATGAATAGCGAGTGCTTTCTGTGCTGTCATCTTTGTTGTGGGAGGAATCTTTGTTTATATTCAATTTTGGGAGTTGGGCTGGCAGTTGGGAGGCAGGTGTGAAAACAGGAAACAATAGCCCTTATCCCCAGGAAAGAAAGCCTGGAAACTTGGGTTTGTGGTGCAGTGTGTTTGCCAAGCTGGGGCGTCCATGAATAGCGAGTGCTTTCTGTGCTGTCATCTTTGTTGTGGTAGGAATCCTTGTTTATGTGCAATTTTGGGAGTTCGGCTGGCAGTTGGGAGGCAGGTGTGAAAACAGGAAATGACAGCGCTTATCCCCAGGAAAGAAAGCCTGGAAGCTTTGGCTTTGTGGTGCTTTTGGTTTGTCAGCCTGGAGACTCCATGGGGAGTAGGAGCTTTCTCTGCCTACATCTTCGCTGTGGGAGGAATCTTCCTTCGTATGCAATTTTGGGAGTTGGGCTGGCAGTTGGGAGGCAGGTGTGAAAACAGGAAATGACAGCGCTTATCGGCAGGAAAGAAAGCCTGAAAGCTTTGGCTTTGTCGTGCTTTTGGTTTGAGAGCCCGGAGACTCCATGCGGAGCACGACCTTTCTGTGCTGGAATCTTTGTTGTGGGAGGAATCTTTGTTTCTATGCAATTTTGGGAGTTGGGCTGGCAGTTGGGAGGCAGGTGTGAAAACAGGAAACAATAGCCCTTATCCCCAGGAAAGAAAGCCTGGAAACTTGGGTTTGTGGTGCAGTGTGTTTGCCAAGCTGGGGCGTCCATGAATAGCGAGTGCTTTCTGTGCTGTCATCTTTGTTGTGGGAGGAATCCTTGTTTATATGCAATTTTGGGAGTCGGTCTGGCAGTTGGGAGGCAGGTGTGAAAACAGGAAATGACAGCGCTTATCGGCAGGAAAGAAAGCCTGGAAGCTTTGGCTTTGTCGTGCTTTTGGGTTGTCGGCCTGTAGACTCCATGGGGAGTAGGAGTTTTCTCTGCCTACATCTTCGCTGTGGGAGGAATCTTCCTTCGTATGCAATTTTGGGAGTTGGGCTGGCAGTTGGGAGGCAGGTGTGAAAACAGGAAATGACAGCGCTTATCGGCAGGAAAGAAAGCCTGGAAGCTTTGGCTTTGTCGTGCTTTTGGTTTGTCAACCTGGAGACTCCATGGGGAGTAGCTTTCTCTGCCTACATCTTCGCTGTGGGAGTAATCTTCCTTCGTATGCAATTTTGGGAGTTGAGCTGGCAGTTGGGAGGCAGGTGTGGAAACAGGAAACAATAGCCCTTATCCCCAGGAAAGAAAGCCTGGAAACTTGGGTTTGTGGTGCAGTGTGTTTGCCAAGCTGGGGCGTCCATGAATAGCGAGTGCTTTCTGTGCTGTCATCTTTGATGTGGGAGGAATCTTTGTTTATATGCAATTTTGGGAGTCGGTCTGGCAGTTGGGAGGCAGGTGTGAAAACAGGAAATGACAGCTTATCGGCAAGAAAAGAAAGCCTGGAAGCTTTGGCTTTGTGGTGCTTTTGGTTTGTCAGCCTGGAGACTCCATGGGGAGCAAGAGCCTTCTGTGCTGGAATCTTTGTTGTGGGAGGAATCTTTGTTTAGAAGCAATTTTCAGAGTCGGTCTGGCAGTTGGGAGGCAGGTGTGAAAACAGGAAACAATAGCTCTTATCCCCAGGAAAGAAAGCCTGGAAACTTGGGTTTGTGGTGCAGTGTGTTTGCCAAGCTGGGGCGTCCATGAACAGTGAGTGCATTCTGTGCTGTCATCTTTGTTGTGGGAGGAATCTTTGTTTATGTGCAATTTTGGGAGTTGGGCTGGCAGTTGGGAGGCAGGTGTGAAAACAAGAAACAATAGCCCTTATCCCCAGGAAAGAAAGCCTGGAAACTTGGGTTTGTGGTGCAATGTGCTTGCCATGCTGGGGCGTCCATGAATAGTGAGTGCTTTCTGTGCTGTCATTTTTGTTGTGGGAGGAATCTTTGTTTCTATGCAATTTTGGGAGTTGGGCTGGCAGTTGGGAGGCAGGTGTGAAAACAGGAAACAATAGCCCTTATCCCCAGGAAAGAAAGCCTGGAAACTTGGGTTTGTGGTGCAGTGTGTTTGCCAAGCTGGGGCGTCCATGAATAGCGAGTGCTTTCTGTGCTGTCATCTTTGTTGTGGGAGGAATCTTTGTTTATATTCAATTTTGGGAGTTGGGCTGGCAGTTGGGAGGCAGGTGTGAAAACAGGAAACAATAGCCCTTATCCCCAGGAAAGAAAGCCTGGAAACTTGGGTTTGTGGTGCAGTGTGTTTGCCAAGCTGGGGCGTCCATGAATAGCGAGTGCTTTCTGTGCTGTCATCTTTGTTGTGGTAGGAATCCTTGTTTATGTGCAATTTTGGGAGTTCGGCTGGCAGTTGGGAGGCAGGTGTGAAAACAGGAAATGACAGCGCTTATCCCCAGGAAAGAAAGCCTGGAAGCTTTGGCTTTGTGGTGCTTTTGGTTTGTCAGCCTGGAGACTCCATGGGGAGTAGGAGCTTTCTCTGCCTACATCTTCGCTGTGGGAGGAATCTTCCTTCGTATGCAATTTTGGGAGTTGGGCTGGCAGTTGGGAGGCAGGTGTGAAAAGAGGAAATGACAGCGCTTATCGGCAGGAAAGAAAGCCTGAAAGCTTTGGCTTTGTCGTGCTTTTGGTTTGAGAGCCCGGAGACTCCATGCGGAGCACGACCTTTCTGTGCTGGAATCTTTGTTGTGGGAGGAATCTTTGTTTCTATGCAATTTTGGGAGTTGGGCTGGCAGTTGGGAGGCAGGTGTGAAAACAGGAAACAATAGCCCTTATCCCCAGGAAAGAAAGCCTGGAAACTTGGGTTTGTGGTGCAGTGTGTTTGCCAAGCTGGGGCGTCCATGAATAGCGAGTGCTTTCTGTGCTGTCATCTTTGTTGTGGGAGGAATCCTTGTTTATATGCAATTTTGGGAGTCGGTCTGGCAGTTGGGAGGCAGGTGTGAAAACAGGAAATGACAGCGCTTATCGGCAGGAAAGAAAGCCTGGAAGCTTTGGCTTTGTCGTGCTTTTGGGTTGTCGGCCTGTAGACTCCATGGGGAGTAGGAGTTTTCTCTGCCTACATCTTCGCTGTGGGAGGAATCTTCCTTCGTATGCAATTTTGGGAGTTGGGCTGGCAGTTGGGAGGCAGGTGTGAAAACAGGAAATGACAGCGCTTATCGGCAGGAAAGAAAGCCTGGAAGCTTTGGCTTTGTCGTGCTTTTGGTTTGTCAGCCTGGAGACTCCATGGGGAGTAGCTTTCTCTGCCTACATCTTCGCTGTGGGAGTAATCTTCCTTCGTATGCAATTTTGGGAGTTGAGCTGGCAGTTGGGAGGCAGGTGTGGAAACAGGAAACAATAGCCCTTATCCCCAGGAAAGAAAGCCTGGAAACTTGGGTTTGTGGTGCAGTGTGTTTGCCAAGCTGGGGCGTCCATGAATAGCGAGTGCTTTCTGTGCTGTCATCTTTGATGTGGGAGGAATCTTTGTTTATATGCAATTTTGGGAGTCGGTCTGGCAGTTGGGAGGCAGGTGTGAAAACAGGAAATGACAGCTTATCGGCAAGAAAAGAAAGCCTGGAAGCTTTGGCTTTGTGGTGCTTTTGGTTTGTCAGCCTGGAGACTCCATGGGGAGCAAGAGCCTTCTGTGCTGGAATCTTTGTTGTGGGAGGAATCTTTGTTTAGAAGCAATTTTCAGAGTCGGTCTGGCAGTTGGGAGGCAGGTGTGAAAACAGGAAACAATAGCTCTTATCCCCAGGAAAGAAAGCCTGGAAACTTGGGTTTGTGGTGCAGTGTGTTTGCCAAGCTGGGGCGTCCATGAACAGTGAGTGCATTCTGTGCTGTCATCTTTGTTGTGGGAGGAATCTTTGTTTATGTGCAATTTTGGGAGTTGGGCTGGCAGTTGGGAGGCAGGTGTGAAAACAAGAAACAATAGCCCTTATCCCCAGGAAAGAAAGCCTGGAAACTTGGGTTTGTGGTGCAATGTGCTTGCCATGCTGGGGCGTCCATGAATAGTGAGTGCTTTCTGTGCTGTCATTTTTGTTGTGGGAGGAATCTTTGTTTCTATGCAATTTTGGGAGTTGGGCTGGCAGTTGGGAGGCAGGTGTGAAAACAGGAAACAATAGCCCTTATCCCCAGGAAAGAAAGCCTGGAAACTTGGGTTTGTGGTGCAGTGTGTTTGCCAAGCTGGGGCGTCCATGAATAGCGAGTGCTTTCTGTGCTGTCATCTTTGTTGTGGGAGGAATCTTTGTTTATATTCAATTTTGGGAGTTGGGCTGGCAGTTGGGAGGCAGGTGTGAAAACAGGAAACAATAGCCCTTATCCCCAGGAAAGAAAGCCTGGAAACTTGGGTTTGTGGTGCAGTGTGTTTGCCAAGCTGGGGCGTCCATGAATAGCGAGTGCTTTCTGTGCTGTCATCTTTGTTGTGGGAGGAATCCTTGTTTATGTGCAATTTTGGGAGTTGGGCTGGCAGTTGGGAGGCAGGTGTGAAAACAGGAAATGACAGCGCTTATCCCCAGGAAAGAAAGCCTGGAAGCTTTGGCTTTGTGGTGCTTTTGGTTTGTCAGCCTGGAGACTCCATGGGGAGTAGGAGCTTTCTCTGCCTACATCTTCGCTGTGGGAGGAATCTTCCTTCGTATGCAATTTTGGGAGTTGGGCTGGCAGTTGGGAGGCAGGTGTGAAAACAGGAAATGACAGCGCCTATCGGCAGGAAAGAAAGCCTGAAAGCTTTGGCTTTGTGGTGCTTTTGGTTTGAGAGCCCGGAGACTCCATGCGGAGCACGACCTTTCTGTGCTGGAATCTTTGTTGTGGGAGGAATCTTTGTTTCTATGCAATTTTGGGAGTTGGGCTGGCAGTTGGGAGGCAGGTGTGAAAACAGGAAACAATAGCCCTTATCCCCAGGAAAGAAAGCCTGGAAACTTGGGTTTGTGGTGCAGTGTGTTTGCCAAGCTGGGGCGTCCATGAATAGCGAGTGCTTTCTGTGCTGTCATCTTTGATGTGGGTGGAATCTTTGTTTATATGCAATTTTGGGAGTCGGTCTGGCAGTTGGGAGGCAGGTGTGAAAACAGGATATGACAGCGCTTATCGGCAGGAAAGAAAGCCTGGAAGCTTTGGCTTTGAGGTGCTTTTGGTTTGTCAGCCTGGAGACTCCATGGGGAGCAGGAGCTTTCTCTGCCTACATCTTCGCTGTGGGAGGAATCTTCCTTCATATGCAATTTTGGGAGTTGGGCTGGCAGTTGGGAGGCAGGTGTGAAAACAGGAAATGACAGCGCTTATCGGCAGGAAAGAAAGCCTGGAAGCTTTGGCTTTGTGGTGCTTTTGGTTTGTCAGCCTGGAGACTCCATGGGGAGTAGGAGCTTTCTGTGCCTACATCTTCGCTGTGGGAGGAATCTTCCTTCGTATGCAATTTTGGTAGTTGAGCTGGCAGTTGGGAGGCAGGTGTGAAAACAGGAAACAATGGCCCTTATCCCCAGGAAAGAAAGCCTGGAAACTTGGGTTTGTGGTGCAGTGTGTTTGCCAAGCTGGGGCGTCCATGAACAGCGAGTGCATTCTGTGCTGTCATCTTTGTTGTGGGAGGAATCTTTGTTTATGTGCAATTTTGGGAGTTGGGCTGGCAGTTGGGAGGCAGGTGTGAAAACAGGATATGACAGCGCTTATCCCCAGGAAAGAAAGCCTGGAAGCTTTGGCTTTGTGGTGCTTTTGGTTTGTCAGCCTGGAGACTCCATGGGGAGTAGGAGCTTTCTCTGCCTACATCTTCGCTGTGGGAGGAATGTTTCTTCGTATGCAATTTTGGGAGTTGGGCTGGCAGTTGGGAGGCAGGTGTGAAAACAGGAAATGACAGCGCTTATCGGCAGGAAAGAAAGCCTGAAAGCTTTGGCTTTGTGGTGCTTTTGGTTTGAGAGCCCGGAGACTCCATGCGGAGCACGACCTTTCTGTGCTGTCATCTTTGTTGTGGGAGGAATCTTTGTTTCTATGCAATTTTGGGAGTTGGGCTGGCAGTTGGGAGGCAGGTGTGAAAACAGGAAACAATAGCCCTTATCCCCAGGAAAGAAAGCCTGGAAACTTGGGTTTGTGGTGCAGTGTGTTTGCCAAGCTGGGGCGTCCATGAATAGCGAGTGCTTTCTGTGCTGTCATCTTTGATGTGGGAGGAATCTTTGTTTATATGCAATTTTGGGAGTCGGTCTGGCAGTTGGGAGGCAGGTGTGAAAACAGGATATGACAGCGCTTATCGGCAGGAAAGAAAGCCTGGAAGCTTTGGCTTTGTGGTGCTTTTGGTTTGTCAGCCTGGAGACTCCATGGGGAGCAGGAGCTTTCTCTGCCTACATCTTCGCTGTGGGAGGAATCTTCCTTCGTATGCAATTTTGGGAGTTGGGCTGGCAGTTGGGAGGCAGGTGTGAAAACAGGAAATGACAGCGCTTATCGGCAGGAAAGAAAACCTGGAAGCTTTAGCTTTGTGGTGCTTTTGGTTTGTCAGCCTGGAGACTCCATGGGGAGCAAGAGCCTTCTGTGCTGGAATCTTTGTTGTGGGAGGAATCTTTGTTTAGAAGCAATTTTCAGAGTCGGTCTGGCAGTTGGGAGGCAGGTGTGAAAACAGGAAACAATAGCCCTTATCCCCAGGAAAGAAAGCCTGGAAACTTGGGTTTGTGGTGCAATGTGCTTGCCATGCTGGGGCGTCCATGAATAGCGAGTGCTTTCTGTGCTGTCATTTTTGTTGTGGGAGGAATCTTTGTTTCTATGCAATTTTGGGAGTTGGGCTGGCAGTTGGGAGGCAGGTGTGAAAACAGGAAACAATAGCCCTTATCCCCAGGAAAGAAAGCCTGGAAACTTGGGTTTGTGGTGCAGTGTGTTTGCGAAGCTGGGGCGTCCATGAATAGCGAGTGCTTTCTGTGCTGTCATCTTTGTTGTGGGAGGAATCCTTGTTTATATGCAATTTTGGGAGTCGGTCTGGCAGTTGGGAGGCAGGTGTGAAAACAGGAAATGACAGCGCTTATCCCCAGGAAAGAAAGCCTCGAAGCTTTGGCTTTGTGGTGCTTTTGGTTTGTCAGCCTGGAGACTCCATGGGGAGTAGGAGCTTTCTCTGCCTACATCTTCGCTGTGGGAGGAATCTTCCTTCGTATGCAATTTTGGTAGTTGAGCTGGCAGTTGGGAGGCAGGTGTGAAAACAGGAAACAATGGCCCTTATCCCCAGGAAAGAAAGCCTGGAAACTTGGGTTTGTGGTGCAGTGTGTTTGCCAAGCTGGGGCGTCCATGAACAGCGAGTGCATTCTGTGCTGTCATCTTTGTTGTGGGAGGAATCTTTGTTTATGTGCAATTTTGGGAGTTGGGCTGGCAGTTGGGAGGCAGGTGTGAAAACAGGATATGACAGCGCATATCCCTAGGAAAGAAAGCCTGGAAGCTTTGGCTTTGTGGTGCTTTTGGTTTGTCAGCCTGGAGACTCCATGGGGAGTAGGAGCTTTCTCTGCCTACATCTTCGCTGTGGGAGGAATCTTCCTTCGTATGCAATTTTGGGAGTTGGGCTGGCAGTTGGGAGGCAGGTGTGAAAACAGGAAATGACAGCGCTTATCGGCAGGAAAGAAAGCCTGAAAGCTTTGGCTTTGTGGTGCTTTTGGTTTGAGAGCCCGGAGACTCCATGCGGAGCACGACCTTTCTGTGCTGGAATCTTTGTTGTGGGAGGAATCTTTGTTTAGAAGCAATTTTCAGAGTCGGTCTGGCAGTTGGGAGGCAGGTGTGAAAACAGGAAACAATAGCCCTTATCCCCAGGAAAGAAAGCCTGGAAACTTGGGTTTGTGGTGCAATGTGCTTGCCATGCTGGGGCGTCCATGAATAGCGAGTGCTTTCTGTGCTGTCATTTTTGTTGTGGGAGGAATCTTTGTTTCTATGCAATTTTGGGAGTTGGGCTGGCAGTTGGGAGGCAGGTGTGAAAACAGGAAACAATAGCCCTTATCCCCAGGAAAGAAAGCCTGGAAACTTGGGTTTGTGGTGCAGTGTGTTTGCGAAGCTGGGGCGTCCATGAATAGCGAGTGCTTTCTGTGCTGTCATCTTTGTTGTGGGAGGAATCCTTGTTTATATGCAATTTTGGGAGTCGGTCTGGCAGTTGGGAGGCAGGTGTGAAAACAGGATATGACAGCGCTTATCGGCAGGAAAGAAAGCCTGGAAGCTTTGGCTTTGTGGTGCTTTTGGTTTGTCAGCCTGGAGACTCCATGGGGAGTAGGAGCTTTCTCTGCCTACATCTTCGCTGTGGGAGGAATCTTCCTTCATATGCAATTTTGGGAGTTGGGCTGGCAGTTGGGAGGCAGGTGTGAAAACAGGAAATGACAGCGCTTATCCCCAGGAAAGAAAGCCTGGAAGCTTTGGCTTTGTGGTGCTTTTGGTTTGTCAGCCTGGAGACTCCATGGGGAGTAGGAGCTTTCTGTGCCTACATCTTCGCTGTGGGAGGAATCTTCCTTCGTATGCAATTTTGGTAGTTGAGCTGGCAGTTGGGAGGCAGGTGTGAAAACAGGAAACAATGGCCCTTATCCCCAGGAAAGAAAGCCTGGAAACTTGGGTTTGTGGTGCAGTGTGTTTGCCAAGCTGGGGCGTCCATGAACAGTGAGTGCATTCTGTGCTGTCATCTTTGTTGTGGGAGGAATCTTTGTTTATGTGCAATTTTGGGAGTTGGGCTGGCAGTTGGGAGGCAGGTGTGAAAACAGGAAATGACAGCGCTTATCCACAGGAAAGAAAGCCTGGAAGCTTTGGCTTTGTGGTGCTTTTGGTTTGTCAGCCTGGAGACTCCATGGGGAGTAGGAGCTTTCTCTTCCTACATCTTCGCTGTGGGAGGAATCTTCCTTCGTATGCAATTTTGGGAGTTGGGCTGGCAGTTGGGAGGCAGGTGTGAAAACAGGAAATGACAGCGCTTATCGGCAGGAAAGAAAGCCTGAAAGCTTTGGCTTTGTGGTGCTTTTGGTTTGAGAGCCCGGAGACTCCATGCGGAGCACGACCTTTCTGTGCTGGAATCTTTGTTGTGGGAGGAATCTTTGTTTCTACGCAATTTTGGGAGTTGGGCTGGCAGTTGGGAGGCAGGTGTGAAAACAGGAAACAATAGCCCTTATCCCCAGGAAAGAAAGCCTGGAAACTTGGGTTTGTGGTGCAGTGTGTTTGCCAAGCTGGGGCGTCCATGAATAGCGAGTGCTTTCTGTGCTGTCATCTTTGTTGTGGGAGGAATCCTTGTTTATATGCAATTTTGGGAGTCGGTCTGGCAGTTGGGAGGCAGGTGTGAAAACAGGAAATGACAGCGCTTATCCCCAGGAAAGAAAGCCTGGAAGCTTTGGCTTTGCCGTGCTTTTGGGTTGTCGGCCTGGAGACTCCATGGGGAGTAGGAGCTTTCTGTGCCTACATCTTCGCTGTGGGAGGAATCTTCCTTCGTATACAATTTTGGGAGTTGGGCTGGCAGTTGGGAGGCAGGTGTGAAAACAGGAAATGACAGCGCTTATCGGCAGGAAAGAAAGCCTGGAAGCTTTGGCTTTGTCGTGCTTTTGGTTTGTCAGCCTGGAGACTCCATGGGGAGTAGCTTTCTCTGCCTACATCTTCGCTGTGGAGTAATCTTCCTTCGTATGCAATTTTGGGAGTTGAGCTGGCAGTTGGAGGCAGGTGTGGAAACAGGAAACAATAGCCCTTATCCCCAGGAAAGAAAGCCTGGAAACTTGGGTTTGTGGTGCAGTGTGTTTGCCAAGCTGGGGTGTCCATGAATAGCGAGTGCTTTCTGTGCTGTCATCTTTGATGTGGGAGGAATCTTTGTTTATATGCAATTTTGGGAGTCGGTCTGGCAGTTGGGAGGCAGGTGTGAAAACAGGAAATGACAGCTTATCGGCAAGAAAAGAAAGCCTGGAAGCTTTGGCTTTGTGGTGCTTTTGGTTTGTCAGCCTGGAGACTCCATGGGGAGCAAGAGCCTTCTGTGCTGGAATCTTTGTTGTGGGAGGAATCTTTGTTTAGAAGCAATTTTCAGAGTCGGTCTGGCAGTTGGGAGGCAGGTGTGAAAACAGGAAACAATAGCTCTTATCCCCAGGAAAGAAAGCCTGGAAACTTGGGTTTGTGGTGCAGTGTGTTTGCCAAGCTGGGGCGTCCATGAACAGTGAGTGCATTCTGTGCTGTCATCTTTGTTGTGGGAGGAATCTTTGTTTATGTGCAATTTTGGGAGTTGGGCTGGCAGTTGGGAGGCAGGTGTGAAAACAAGAAACAATAGCCCTTATCCCCAGGAAAGAAAGCCTGGAAACTTGGGTTTGTGGTGCAATGTGCTTGCCATGCTGGGGCGTCCATGAATAGTGAGTGCTTTCTGTGCTGTCATTTTTGTTGTGGGAGGAATCTTTGTTTCTATGCAATTTTGGGAGTTGGGCTGGCAGTTGGGAGGCAGGTGTGAAAACAGGAAACAATAGCCCTTATCCCAGGAAAGAAAGCCTGGAAACTTGGGTTTGTGGTGCAGTGTGTTTGCCAAGCTGGGGCGTCCATGAATAGCGAGTGCTTTCTGTGCTGTCATCTTTGTTGTGGGAGGAATCTTTGTTTATATTCAATTTTGGGAGTTGGGCTGGCAGTTGGGAGGCAGGTGTGAAAACAGGAAACAATAGCCCTTATCCCCAGGAAAGAAAGCCTGGAAACTTGGGTTTGTGGTGCAGTGTGTTTGCCAAGCTGGGGCGTCCATGAATAGCGAGTGCTTTCTGTGCTGTCATCTTTGATGTGGGAGGAATCCTTGTTTATGTGCAATTTTGGGAGTTGGACTGGCAGTTGGGAGGCAGGTGTGAAAACAGGAAATGACAGCGCTTATCCCCAGGAAAGAAAGCCTGGAAGCTTTGGCTTTGTGGTGCTTTTGGTTTGTCAGCCTGGAGACTCCATGGGGAGTAGGAGCTTTCTCTGCCTACATCTTCGCTGTGGGAGGAATCTTCCTTCGTATGCAATTTTGGGAGTTGGGCTGGCAGTTGGGAGGCAGGTGTGAAAACAGGAAATGACAGCGCTTATCGGCAGGAAAGAAAGCCTGAAAGCTTTGGCTTTGTGGTGCTTTTGGTTTGAGAGCCCGGAGACTCCATGCGGAGCACGACCTTTCTGTGCTGGAATCTTTGTTGTGGGAGGAATCTTTGTTTCTATGCAATTTTGGGAGTTGGGCTGGCAGTTGGGAGGCAGGTGTGAAAACATGAAACAATAGCCCTTATCCCCAGGAAAGAAAGCCTGGAAACTTGGGTTTGTGGTGCAGTGTGTTTGCCAAGCTGGGGCGTCCATGAATAGCGAGTGCTTTCTGTGCTGTCATCTTTGATGTGGGTGGAATCTTTGTTTATATGCAATTTTGGGAGTCGGTCTGGCAGTTGGGAGGCAGGTGTGAAAACAGGATATGACAGCGCTTATCGGCAGGAAAGAAAGCCTGGAAGCTTTGGCTTTGAGGTGCTTTTGGTTTGTCAGCCTGGAGACTCCATGGGGAGCAGGAGCTTTCTCTGCCTACATCTTCGCTGTGGGAGGAATCTTCCTTCATATGCAATTTTGGGAGTTGGGCTGGCAGTTGGGAGGCAGGTGTGAAAACAGGAAATGACAGCGCTTATCGGCAGGAAAGAAAGCCTGGAAGCTTTGGCTTTGTGGTGCTTTTGGTTTGTCAGCCTGGAGACTCCATGGGGAGTAGGAGCTTTCTCTGCCTACATCTTCGCTGTGGGAGGAATCTTCCTTCGTATGCAATTTTGGTAGTTGAGCTGGCAGTTGGGAGGCAGGTGTGAAAACAGGAAACAATGGCCCTTATCCCCAGGAAAGAAAGCCTGGAAACTTGGGTTTGTGGTGCAGTGTGTTTGCCAAGCTGGGGCGTCCATGAACAGCGAGTGCATTCTGTGCTGTCATCTTTGTTGTGGGAGGAATCTTTGTATAGAAGCCATTTTGGGAGTTGGGCTGGCAGTTGGGAGGCAGGTGTGAAAACAGGATATGACAGCGCTTATCCCCAGGAAAGAAAGCCTGGAAGCTTTGGCTTTGTGGTGCTTTTGGTTTGTCAGCCTGGAGACTCCATGGGGAGTAGGAGCTTTCTCTGCCTACATCTTCGCTGTGGGAGGAATCTTCCTTCGTATGCAATTTTGGGAGTTGGGCTGGCAGTTGGGAGGCAGGTGTGAAAACAGGAAATGACAGCGCTTATCGGCAGGAAAGAAAGCCTGAAAGCTTTGGCTTTGTGGTGCTTTTGGTTTGAGAGCCCGGAGACTCCATGCGGAGCACGACCTTTCTGTGCTGGAATCTTTGTTGTGGGAGGAATCTTTGTTTCTATGCAATTTTGGGAGTTGGGCTGGCAGTTGGGAGGCAGGTGTGAAAACAGGAAACAATAGCCCTTATCCCCAGGAAAGAAAGCCTGGAAACTTGGGTTTGTGGTGCAGTGTGTTTGCCAAGCTGGGGCGTCCATGAATAGCGAGTGCTTTCTGTGCTGTCATCTTTGATGTGGGAGGAATCTTTGTTTATATGCAATTTTGGGAGTCGGTCTGGCAGTTGGGAGGCAGGTGTGAAAACAGGATATGACAGCGCTTATCGGCAGGAAAGAAAGCCTGGAAGCTTTGGCTTTGTGGTGCTTTTGGTTTGTCAGCCTGGAGACTCCATGGGGAGCAGGAGCTTTCTCTGCCTACATCTTCGCTGTGGGAGGAATCTTCCTTCGTATGCAATTTTGGGAGTTGGGCTGGCAGTTGGGAGGCAGGTGTGAAAACAGGAAATGACAGCGCTTATCGGCAGGAAAGAAAACCTGGAAGCTTTAGCTTTGTGGTGCTTTTGGTTTGTCAGCCTGGAGACTCCTTGGGGAGCAAGAGCCTTCTGTGCTGGAATCTTTGTTGTGGGAGGAATCTTTGTTTAGAAGCAATTTTCAGAGTCGGTCTGGCAGTTGGGAGGCAGGTGTGAAAACAGGAAACAATGGCCCTTATCCTCAGGAAAGAAAGCCTGGAAACTTGGGTTTGTGGTGCAATGTGCTTGCCATGCTGGGGCGTCCATGAATAGCGAGTGCTTTCTGTGCTGTCATTTTTGTTGTGGGAGGAATCTTTGTTTCTATGCAATTTTGGGAGTTGGGCTGGCAATTGGGAGGCAGGTGTGAAAACAGGAAACAATAGCCCTTATCCCCAGGAAAGAAAGCCTGGAAACTTGGGTTTGTGGTGCAGTGTGTTTGCGAAGCTGGGGCGTCCATGAATAGCGAGTGCTTTCTGTGCTGTCATCTTTGTTGTGGGAGGAATCCTTGTTTATATGCAATTTTGGGAGTCGGTCTGGCAGTTGGGAGGCAGGTGTGAAAACAGGAAATGACAGCGCTTATCCCCAGGAAAGAAAGCCTCGAAGCTTTGGCTTTGTGGTGCTTTTGGTTTGTCAGCCTGGAGACTCCATGGGGAGTAGGAGCTTTCTCTGCCTACATCTTCGCTGTGGGAGGAATCTTCCTTCATATGCAATTTTGGGAGTTGGGCTGGCAGTTGGGAGGCAGGTGTGAAAACAGGAAATGACAGCGCTTATCCCCAGGAAAGAAAGCCTGGAAGCTTTGGCTTTGTGGTGCTTTTGGTTTGTCAGCCTGGAGACTCCATGGGGAGTAGGAGCTTTCTGTGCCTACATCTTCGCTGTGGGAGGAATCTTCCTTCGTATGCAATTTTGGGAGTTGAGCTGGCAGTTGGGAGGCAGGTGTGAAAACAGGAAACAATGGCCCTTATCCCCAGGAAAGAAAGCCTGGAAACTTGGGTTTGTGGTGCAGTGTGTTTGCCAAGCTGGGGCGTCCATGAACAGTGAGTGCATTCTGTGCTGTCATCTTTGTTGTGGGAGGAATCTTTGTTTATGTGCAATTTTGGGAGTTGGGCTGGCAGTTGGGAGGCAGGTGTGAAAACAGGAAATGACAGCGCTTATCCCCAGGAAAGAAAGCCTGGAAGCTTTGGCTTTGTGGTGCTTTTGGTTTGTCAGCCTGGAGACTCCATGGGGAGTAGGAGCTTTCTCTGCCTACATCTTCGCTGTGGGAGGAATCTTCCTTCGTATGCAATTTTGGGAGTTGGGCTGGCAGTTGGGAGGCAGGTGTGAAAACAGGAAATGACAGCGCTTATCGGCAGGAAAGAAAGCCTGAAAGCTTTGGCTTTGTCGTGCTTTTGGTTTGAGAGCCCGGAGACTCCATGCGGAGCACGACCTTTCTGTGCTGGAATCTTTGTTGTGGGTGGAATCTTTGTTTCTATGCAATTTTGGGAGTTGGGCTGGCAGTTGGGAGGCAGGTGTGAAAACAGGAAACAATAGCCCTTATCCCCAGGAAAGAAAGCCTGGAAACTTGGGTTTGTGGTGCAGTGTGTTTGCCAAGCTGGGGCGTCCATGAATAGCGAGTGCTTTCTGTGCTGTCATCTTTGATGTGGGAGGAATCTTTGTTTATATGCAATTTTGGGAGTCGGTCTGGCAGTTGGGAGGCAGGTGTGAAAACAGGAAATGACAGCGCTTATCCCCAGGAAAGGAAGCCTCGAAGCTTTGGCTTTGTGGTGCTTTTGGTTTGTCAGCCTGGAGACTCCATGGGGAGCAAGAGCCTTCTGTGCTGTCATCTTTGTTGTGGGAGGAATCTTTGTTTAGAAGCAATTTTCAGAGTCGGTCTGGCAGTTGGGAGGCAGGTGTGAAAACAGGAAACAATAGCTCTTATCCCCAGGAAAGAAAGCCTGGAAACTTGGGTTTGTGGTGCAGTGTGTTTGCCATGCTGGGGCGTCCATGAATAGCGAGTGCATTCTGTGCTGTCATCTTTGTTGTGGGAGGAATCTTTGTTTATGTGCAATTTTGGGAGTTGGGCTGGCAGTTGGGAGGCAGGTGTGAAAACAAGAAACAATAGCCCTTATCCCCAGGAAAGAAAGCCTGGAAACTTGGGTTTGTGGTGCAATGTGCTTGCCATGCTGGGGCGTCCATGAATAGCGAGTGCTTTCTGTGCTGTCATTTTTGTTGTGGGAGGAATCTTTGTTTCTATGCAATTTTGGGAGTTGGGCTGGCAGTTGGGAGGCAGGTGTGAAAACAGGAAACAATAGCCCTTATCCCCAGGAAAGAAAGCCTGGAAACTTGGGTTTGTGGTGCAGTGTGTTTGCCAAGCTGGGGCGTCCATGAATAGCGAGTGCTTTCTGTGCTGTCATCTTTGTTGTGGGAGGAATCCTTGTTTATGTGCAATTTTGGGAGTTGGGCTGGCAGTTGGGAGGCAGGTGTGAAAACAGGAAATGACAGCGCTAATCGGCAGGAAAGAAAGCCTGAAAGCTTTGGCTTTGTGGTGCTTTTGGTTTGAGAGCCCGGAGACTCCATGCGGAGCACGACCTTTCTGTGCTGGAATCTTTGTTGTGGGAGGAATCTTTGTTTCTATGCAATTTTGGGAGTTGGGCTGGCAGTTGGGAGGCAGGTGTGAAAACAGGAAACAATAGCCCTTATCCCCAGGAAAGAAAGCCTGGAAACTTGGGTTTGTGGTGCAGTGTGTTTGCCAAGCTGGGGCGTCCATGAATAGCGAGTGCTTTCTGTGCTGTCATCTTTGATGTGGGAGGAATCCTTGTTTATATGCAATTTTGGGAGTCGGTCTGGCAGTTGGGAGGCAGGTGTGAAAACAGGAAATGACATCGCTTATCCCCAGGAAAGAAAGCCTGGAAGCTTTGGCTTTGTGGTGCTTTTGGTTTGTCAGCCTGGAGACTCCATGGGGAGTAGGAGCTTTCTGTGCCTACATCTTCGCTGTGGGAGGAATCTTCCTTCGTATGCAATTTTGGGAGTTGAGCTGGCAGTTGGGAGGCAGGTGTGAAAACAGGAAACAATGGCCCTTATCCCCAGGAAAGAAAGCCTGGAAACTTGGGTTTGTGGTGCAGTGTGTTTGCCAAGCTGGGGCGTCCATGAACAGTGAGTGCATTCTGTGCTGTCATCTTTGTTGTGGGAGGAATCTTTGTTTATGTGCAATTTTGGGAGTTGGGCTGGCAGTTGGGAGGCAGGTGTGAAAACAGGAAATGACAGCGCTTATCCCCAGGAAAGAAAGCCTGGAAGCTTTGGCTTTGTGGTGCTTTTGGTTTGTCAGCCTGGAGACTCCATGGGGAGTAGGAGCTTTCTCTGCCTACATCTTCGCTGTGGGAGGAATCTTCCTTCGTATGCAATTTTGGGAGTTGGGCTGGCAGTTGGGAGGCAGGTGTGAAAACAGGAAATGACAGCGCTTATCGGCAGGAAAGAAAGCCTGAAAGCTTTGGCTTTGTCGTGCTTTTGGTTTGAGAGCCCGGAGACTCCATGCGGAGCACGACCTTTCTGTGCTGGAATCTTTGTTGTGGGTGGAATCTTTGTTTCTATGCAATTTTGGGAGTTGGGCTGGCAGTTGGGAGGCAGGTGTGAAAACAGGAAACAATAGCCCTTATCCCCAGGAAAGAAAGCCTGGAAACTTGGGTTTGTGGTGCAGTGTGTTTGCCAAGCTGGGGCGTCCATGAATAGCGAGTGCTTTCTGTGCTGTCATCTTTGATGTGGGAGGAATCTTTGTTTATATGCAATTTTGGGAGTCGGTCTGGCAGTTGGGAGGCAGGTGTGAAAACAGGAAATGACAGCGCTTATCCCCAGGAAAGGAAGCCTCGAAGCTTTGGCTTTGTGGTGCTTTTGGTTTGTCAGCCTGGAGACTCCATGGGGAGCAAGAGCCTTCTGTGCTGTCATCTTTGTTGTGGGAGGAATCTTTGTTTAGAAGCAATTTTCAGAGTCGGTCTGGCAGTTGGGAGGCAGGTGTGAAAACAGGAAACAATAGCTCTTATCCCCAGGAAAGAAAGCCTGGAAACTTGGGTTTGTGGTGCAGTGTGTTTGCCATGCTGGGGCGTCCATGAATAGCGAGTGCATTCTGTGCTGTCATCTTTGTTGTGGGAGGAATCTTTGTTTATGTGCAATTTTGGGAGTTGGGCTGGCAGTTGGGAGGCAGGTGTGAAAACAAGAAACAATAGCCCTTATCCCCAGGAAAGAAAGCCTGGAAACTTGGGTTTGTGGTGCAATGTGCTTGCCATGCTGGGGCGTCCATGAATAGCGAGTGCTTTCTGTGCTGTCATTTTTGTTGTGGGAGGAATCTTTGTTTCTATGCAATTTTGGGAGTTGGGCTGGCAGTTGGGAGGCAGGTGTGAAAACAGGAAACAATAGCCCTTATCCCCAGGAAAGAAAGCCTGGAAACTTGGGTTTGTGGTGCAGTGTGTTTGCCAAGCTGGGGCGTCCATGAATAGCGAGTGCTTTCTGTGCTGTCATCTTTGATGTGGGAGGAATCCTTGTTTATATGCAATTTTGGGAGTCGGTCTGGCAGTTGGGAGGCAGGTGTGAAAACAGGAAATGACAGCGCTTATCCCCAGGAAAGAAAGCCTGGAAGCTTTGGCTTTGTGGTGCTTTTGGTTTGTCAGCCTGGAGACTCCATGGGGAGCAGGAGCTTTCTCTGCCTACATCTTCACTGTGGGAGGAATCTTCCTTCGTATGCAATTTTGGGAGTTGGGCTGGCAGTTGGGAGGCAGGTGTGAAAACAGGAAATGACAGCGCCTATCGACAGGAAAGAAAACCTGGAAGCTTTAGCTTTGTGGTGCTTTTGGTTTGTCAGCCTGGAGACTCCATGGGGAGCAAGAGCCTTCTGTGCTGGAATCTTTGTTGTGGGAGGAATCTTTGTTTAGAAGCAATTTTCAGAGTCGGTCTGGCAGTTGGGAGGCAGGTGTGAAAACATGAAACAATAGCTCTTATCCTCAGGAAAGAAAGCCTGGAAACTTGGGTTTGTGGTGCAGTGTGTTTGCCAAGCTGGGGCGTCCATGAACAGCGAGTGCATTCTGTGCTGTCATCTTTGTTGTGGGAGGAATCTTTGTTTATGTGCAATTTTGGGAGTTGGGCTGGCAGTTGGGAGGCAGGTGTGAAAACAGGAAACAATAGCCCTTATCCCCAGGAAAGAAAGCCTGGAAACTTGGGTTTGTGGTGCAATGTGCTTGCCATGCTGGGGCGTCCATGAATAGCGAGTGCTTTCTGTGCTGTCATTTTTGTTGTGGGAGGAATCTTTGTTTCTATGCAATTTTGGGAGTTGGACTGGCAGTTGGGAGGCAGGTGTGAAAACAGGAAACAATAGCCCTTATCCCCAGGAAAGAAAGCCTGGAAACTTGGGTTTGTGGTGCAGTGTGTTTGCCAAGCTGGGGCGTCCATGAATAGCGAGTGCATTCTGTGCTGTCATCTTTGATGTGGGAGGAATCTTTGTTTATATGCAATTTTGGGAGTCGGTCTGGCAGTTGGGAGGCAGGTGTGAAAACAGGATATGACAGCGCTTATCGGCAGGAAAGAAAGCCTGGAAGCTTTGGCTTTGTGGTGCTTTTGGTTTGTCAGCCTGGAGACTCCATGGGGAGCAGGAGCTTTCTCTGCCTACATCTTCGCTGTGGGAGGAATCTTCCTTCGTATGCAACTTTGGGAGTTGGGCTGGCAGTTGGGAGGCAGGTGTGAAAACAGGAAATGACAGCGCTTATCGGCAGGAAAGAAAGCCTGAAAGCTTTGGCTTTGTGGTGCTTTTGGTTTGAGAGCCCGGAGACTCCATGCGGAGCACGACCTTTCTGTGCTGGAATCTTTGTTGTGGGTGGAATCTTTGTTTCTATGCAATTTTGGGAGTTGGGCTGGCAGTTGGGAGGCAGGTGTGAAAACAGGAAACAATAGCCCTTATCCCCAGGAAAGAAAGCCTGGAAACTTGGGTTTGTGGTGCAGTGTGTTTGCCAAGCTGGGGCGTCCATGAATAGCGAGTGCTTTCTGTGCTGTCATCTTTGTTGTGGGAGGAATCCTTGTTTATATGCAATTTTGGGAGTTGGTCTGGCAGTTGCGAGGCAGGTGTGAAAACAGGAAATGACAGCGCTTATCGCCAGGAAAGAAAGCCTGGAAGCTTTGGCTTTGTGGTGCTTTTGGTTTGTCAGCCTGGAGACTCCATGGGGAGTAGGAGCTTTCTCTGCCTACATCTTCGCTGTGGGAGGAATCTTCCTTCATATGCAATTTTGGGAGTTGGGCTGGCAGTTGGGAGGCAGGTGTGAAAACAGGAAATGACAGCGCTTATCGGCAGGAAAGAAAGCCTGGAAGCTTTGGCTTTGTGGTGCTTTTGGTTTGTCAGCCTGGAGACTCCATGGGGAGTAGGAGCTTTCTGTGCCTGCATCTTCGCTGTGGGAGGAATCTTCCTTCGTATGCAATTTTGGGAGTTGAGCTGGCAGTTGGGAGGCAGGTGTGAAAACAGGAAACAATAGCCCTTATCCCCAGGAAAGAAAGCCTGGAAACTTGGGTTTGTGTTGCAGTGTGTTTGCCAAGCTGGGGCGTCCATGAACAGCGAGTGCATTCTGTGCTGTCATCTTTGTTGTGGGAGGAATCTTTGTTTATGTGCAATTTTGGGAGTTGGGCTGGCAGTTGGGAGGCAGGTGTGAAAACAGGAAATGACAGCACTTATCCCCAGGAAAGAAAGCCTGGAAGCTTTGGCTTTGTGGTGCTTTTGGTTTGTCAGCCTGGAGACTCCATGGGGAGTAGGAGCTTTCTCTGCCTACATCTTCGCTGTGGGAGGAATCTTCCTTCGTATGCAATTTTGGGAGTTGGGCTGGCAGTTGGGAGGCAGGTGTGAAAAGAGGAAATGACAGCGCTTATCGGCAGGAAAGAAAGCCTGAAAGCTTTGGCTTTGTGGTGCTTTTGGTTTGTCAGCCTGGAGACTCCATGGGGAGTAGGAGCTTTCTCTGCCTACATCTTCGCTGTGGGAGGAATCTTCCTTCGTATGCAATTTTGGGAGTTGGGCTGGCAGTTGGGAGGCAGGTGTGAAAACAGGAAATGACAGCGCTTATCAGCAGGAAAGAAAGCCTGAAAGCTTTGGCTTTGTGGTGCTTTTGGTTTGAGAGCCCGGAGACTCCATGCGGAGCACGACCTTTCTGTGCTGGAATCTTTGTTGTGGGTGGAATCTTTGTTTCTATGCAATTTTGGGAGTTGGGCTGGCAGTTGGGAGGCAGGTGTGAAAACAGGAAACAATAGCCCTTATCCCCAGGAAAGAAAGCCTGGAAACTTGGGTTTGTGGTGCAATGTGCTTGCCATGCTGGGTCGTCCATGAATAGCGAGTGCTTTCTGTGCTGTCATTTTTGTTGTGGGAGGAATCTTTGTTTCTATGCAATTTTGGGAGTTGGGCTGGCAGTTGGGAGGCAGGTGTGAAAACAGGAAACAATAGCCCCTATCCCCAGGAAAGAAAGCCTGGAAACTTGGGTTTGTGGTGCAGTGTGTTTGCCAAGCTGGGGCGTCCATGAATAGCGAGTGCTTTCTGTGCTGTCATCTTTGTTGTGGGAGGAATCCTTGTTTATGTGCAATTTTGGGAGTCGGTCTGGCAGTTGGGAGGCAGGTGTGAAAACAGGAAATGACAGCGCTAATCGGCAGGAAAGAAAGCCTGAAAGCTTTGGCTTTGTGGTGCTTTTGGTTTGAGAGCCCGGATACTCCATGCGGAGCACGACCTTTCTGTGCTGGAATCTTTGTTGTGGCAGGAATCTTTGTTTCTATGCAATTTTGGGAGTTGGGCTGGCAGTTGGGAGGCAGGTGTGAAAACAGGAAACAATAGCCCTTATCCCCAGGAAAGAAAGCCTGGAAACTTGGGTTTGTGGTGCAGTGTGTTTGCCAAGCTGGGGCGTCCATGAATAGCGAGTGCTTTCTGTGCTGTCATCTTTGTTGTGGGAGGAATCCTTGTTTATATGCAATTTTGGGAGTCGGTCTGGCAGTTGGGAGGCAGGTGTGAAAACAGGATATGACAGCGCTTATCGGCAGGAAAGAAAGCCTGGAAGCTTTGGCTTTGTGGTGCTTTTGGTTTGTCAGCCTGGAGACTCCATGGGGAGCAGGAGCTTTCTCTGCCTACATCTTCGCTGTGGGAGGAATCTTCCTTCGTATGCAACTTTGGGAGTTGGGCTGGCAGTTGGGAGGCAGGTGTGAAAACAGGAAATGACAGCGCTTATCGGCAGGAAAGAAAGCCTGAAAGCTTTGGCTTTGTGGTGCTTTTGGTTTGAGAGCCCGGAGACTCCATGCGGAGCACGACCTTTCTGTGCTGGAATCTTTGTTGTGGGTGGAATCTTTGTTTCTATGCAATTTTGGGAGTTGGGCTGGCAGTTGGGAGGCAGGTGTGAAAACAGGAAACAATAGCCCTTATCCCCAGGAAAGAAAGCCTGGAAACTTGGGTTTGTGGTGCAGTGTGTTTGCCAAGCTGGGGCGTCCATGAATAGCGAGTGCTTTCTGTGCTGTCATCTTTGTTGTGGGAGGAATCCTTGTTTATATGCAATTTTGGGAGTTGGTCTGGCAGTTGGGAGGCAGGTGTGAAAACAGGAAATGACAGCGCTTATCGCCAGGAAAGAAAGCCTGGAAGCTTTGGCTTTGTGGTGCTTTTGGTTTGTCAGCCTGGAGACTCCATGGGGAGTAGGAGCTTTCTCTGCCTACATCTTCGCTGTGGGAGGAATCTTCCTTCATATGCAATTTTGGGAGTTGGGCTGGCAGTTGGGAGGCAGGTGTGAAAACAGGAAATGACAGCGCTTATCGGCAGGAAAGAAAGCCTGGAAGCTTTGGCTTTGTGGTGCTTTTGGTTTGTCAGCCTGGAGACTCCATGGGGAGTAGGAGCTTTCTGTGCCTGCATCTTCGCTGTGGGAGGAATCTTCCTTCGTATGCAATTTTGGGAGTTGAGCTGGCAGTTGGGAGGCAGGTGTGAAAACAGGAAACAATAGCCCTTATCCCCAGGAAAGAAAGCCTGGAAACTTGGGTTTGTGTTGCAGTGTGTTTGCCAAGCTGGGGCGTCCATGAACAGCGAGTGCATTCTGTGCTGTCATCTTTGTTGTGGGAGGAATCTTTGTTTATGTGCAATTTTGGGAGTTGGGCTGGCAGTTGGGAGGCAGGTGTGAAAACAGGAAATGACAGCACTTATCCCCAGGAAAGAAAGCCTGGAAGCTTTGGCTTTGTGGTGCTTTTGGTTTGTCAGCCTGGAGACTCCATGGGGAGTAGGAGCTTTCTCTGCCTACATCTTCGCTGTGGGAGGAATCTTCCTTCGTATGCAATTTTGGGAGTTGGGCTGGCAGTTGGGAGGCAGGTGTGAAAACAGGAAATGACAGCGCTTATCGGCAGGAAAGAAAGCCTGAAAGCTTTGGCTTTGTGGTGCTTTTGGTTTGTCAGCCTGGAGACTCCATGGGGAGTAGGAGCTTTCTCTGCCTACATCTTCGCTGTGGGAGGAATCTTCCTTCGTATGCAATTTTGGGAGTTGGGCTGGCAGTTGGGAGGCAGGTGTGAAAACAGGAAATGACAGCGCTTATCAGCAGGAAAGAAAGCCTGAAAGCTTTGGCTTTGTGGTGCTTTTGGTTTGAGAGCCCGGAGACTCCATGCGGAGCACGACCTTTCTGTGCTGGAATCTTTGTTGTGGGTGGAATCTTTGTTTCTATGCAATTTTGGGAGTTGGGCTGGCAGTTGGGAGGCAGGTGTGAAAACAGGAAACAATAGCCCTTATCCCCAGGAAAGAAAGCCTGGAAACTTGGGTTTGTGGTGCAATGTGCTTGCCATGCTGGGTCGTCCATGAATAGCGAGTGCTTTCTGTGCTGTCATTTTTGTTGTGGGAGGAATCTTTGTTTCTATGCAATTTTGGGAGTTGGGCTGGCAGTTGGGAGGCAGGTGTGAAAACAGGAAACAATAGCCCCTATCCCCAGGAAAGAAAGCCTGGAAACTTGGGTTTGTGGTGCAGTGTGTTTGCCAAGCTGGGGCGTCCATGAATAGCGAGTGCTTTCTGTGCTGTCATCTTTGTTGTGGGAGGAATCCTTGTTTATGTGCAATTTTGGGAGTCGGTCTGGCAGTTGGGAGGCAGGTGTGAAAACAGGAAATGACAGCGCTAATCGGCAGGAAAGAAAGCCTGAAAGCTTTGGCTTTGTGGTGCTTTTGGTTTGAGAGCCCGGAGACTCCATGCGGAGCACGACCTTTCTGTGCTGGAATCTTTGTTGTGGCAGGAATCTTTGTTTCTATGCAATTTTGGGAGTTGGGCTGGCAGTTGGGAGGCAGGTGTGAAAACAGGAAACAATAGCCCTTATCCCCAGGAAAGAAAGCCTGGAAACTTGGGTTTGTGGTGCAGTGTGTTTGCCAAGCTGGGGCGTCCATGAATAGCGAGTGCTTTCTGTGCTGTCATCTTTGTTGTGGGAGGAATCCTTGTTTATATGCAATTTTGGAAGTCGGTCTGGCAGTTGGGAGGCAGGTGTGAAAACAGGATATGACAGCGCTTATCGGCAGGAAAGAAAGCCTGGAAGCTTTGGCTTTGTGGTGCTTTTGGTTTGTCAGCCTGGAGACTCCATGGGGAGCAGGAGCTTTCTCTGCCTACATCTTCGCTGTGGGAGGAATCTTCCTTCGTATGCAACTTTGGGAGTTGGGCTGGCAGTTGGGAGGCAGGTGTGAAAACAGGAAATGACAGCGCTTATCGGCAGGAAAGAAAGCCTGAAAGCTTTGGCTTTGTGGTGCTTTTGGTTTGAGAGCCCGGAGACTCCATGCGGAGCACGACCTTTCTGTGCTGGAATCTTTGTTGTGGGTGGAATCTTTGTTTCTATGCAATTTTGGGAGTTGGGCTGGCAGTTGGGAGGCAGGTGTGAAAACAGGAAACAATAGCCCTTATCCCCAGGAAAGAAAGCCTGGAAACTTGGGTTTGTGGTGCAGTGTGTTTGCCAAGCTGGGGCGTCCATGAATAGCGAGTGCTTTCTGTGCTGTCATCTTTGATGTGGGAGGAATCTTTGTTTATATGCAATTTTGGGAGTCGGTCTGGCAGTTGGGAGGCAGGTGTGAAAACAGGAAATGACAGCGCTTATCCCCAGGAAAGGAAGCCTCGAAGCTTTGGCTTTGTGGTGCTTTTGGTTTGTCAGCCTGGAGACTCCATGGGGAGCAAGAGCCTTCTGTGCTGTCATCTTTGTTGTGGGAGGAATCTTTGTTTAGAAGCAATTTTCAGAGTCGGTCTGGCAGTTGGGAGGCAGGTGTGAAAACAGGAAACAATAGCTCTTATCCCCAGGAAAGAAAGCCTGGAAACTTGGGTTTGTGGTGCAGTGTGTTTGCCATGCTGGGGCGTCCATGAATAGCGAGTGCATTCTGTGCTGTCATCTTTGTTGTGGGAGGAATCTTTGTTTATGTGCAATTTTGGGAGTTGGGCTGGCAGTTGGGAGGCAGGTGTGAAAACAAGAAACAATAGCCCTTATCCCAGGAAAGAAAGCCTGGAAACTTGGGTTTGTGGTGCAATGTGCTTGCCATGCTGGGGCGTCCATGAATAGCGAGTGCTTTCTGTGCTGTCATTTTTGTTGTGGGAGGAATCTTTGTTTCTATGCAATTTTGGGAGTTGGGCTGGCAGTTGGGAGGCAGGTGTGAAAACAGGAAACAATAGCCCTTATCCCCAGGAAAGAAAGCCTGGAAACTTGGGTTTGTGGTGCAGTGTGTTTGCCAAGCTGGGGCGTCCATGAATAGCGAGTGCTTTCTGTGCTGTCATCTTTGTTGTGGGAGGAATCCTTGTTTATGTGCAATTTTGGGAGTTGGGCTGGCAGTTGGGAGGCAGGTGTGAAAACAGGAAATGACAGCGCTAATCGGCAGGAAAGAAAGCCTGAAAGCTTTGGCTTTGTGGTGCTTTTGGTTTGAGAGCCCGGAGACTCCATGCGGAGCACGACCTTTCTGTGCTGGAATCTTTGTTGTGGGAGGAATCTTTGTTTCTATGCAATTTTGGGAGTTGGGCTGGCAGTTGGGAGGCAGGTGTGAAAACAGGAAACAATAGCCCTTATCCCCAGGAAAGAAAGCCTGGAAACTTGGGTTTGTGGTGCAGTGTGTTTGCCAAGCTGGGGCGTCCATGAATAGCGAGTGCTTTCTGTGCTGTCATCTTTGATGTGGGAGGAATCCTTGTTTATATGCAATTTTGGGAGTCGGTCTGGCAGTTGGGAGGCAGGTGTGAAAACAGGAAATGACATCGCTTATCCCCAGGAAAGAAAGCCTGGAAACTTTGGCTTTGTGGTGCTTTTGGTTTGTCAGCCTGGAGACTCCATGGGGAGTAGGAGCTTTCTGTGCCTACATCTTCGCTGTGGGAGGAATCTTCCTTCGTATGCAATTTTGGGAGTTGAGCTGGCAGTTGGGAGGCAGGTGTGAAAACAGGAAACAATGGCCCTTATCCCCAGGAAAGAAAGCCTGGAAACTTGGGTTTGTGGTGCAGTGTGTTTGCCAAGAGGGGCGTCCATGAACAGTGAGTGCATTCTGTGCTGTCATCTTTGTTGTGGGAGGAATCTTTGTTTATGTGCAATTTTGGGAGTTGGGCTGGCAGTTGGGAGGCAGGTGTGAAAACAGGAAATGACAGCGCTTATCCCCAGGAAAGAAAGCCTGGAAGCTTTGGCTTTGTGGTGCTTTTGGTTTGTCAGCCTGGAGACTCCATGGGGAGTAGGAGCTTTCTCTGCCTACATCTTCGCTGTGGGAGGAATCTTCCTTCGTATGCAATTTTGGGAGTTGGGCTGGCAGTTGGGAGGCAGGTGTGAAAACAGGAAATGACAGCGCTTATCCGGCAGGAAAGAAAGCCTGAAAGCTTTGGCTTTGTCGTGCTTTTGGTTTGAGAGCCGGAGACTCCATGCGGAGCACGACCTTTCTGTGCTGGAATCTTTGTTGTGGGTGGAATCTTTGTTTCTATGCAATTTTGGGAGTTGGGCTGGCAGTGGGAGGCAGGTGTGAAAACAGGAAACAATAGCCCTTATCCCCAGGAAAGAAAGCCTGGAAACTTGGGTTTGTGGTGCAGTGTGTTTGCCAAGCTGGGGCGTCCATGAATAGCGAGTGCTTTCTGTGCTGTCATCTTTGATGTGGAGGAATCTTTGTTTATATGCAATTTTGGGAGTCGGTCTGGCAGTTGGGAGGCAGGTGTGAAAACAGGAATGACAGCGCTTATCCCCAGGAAAGGAAGCCTCGAAGCTTTGGCTTTGTGGTGCTTTTGGTTTGTCAGCCTGGAGACTCCATGGGGAGCAAGAGCCTTCTGTGCTGTCATCTTTGTTGTGGGAGGAATCTTTGTTTAGAAGCAATTTTCAGAGTCGGTCTGGCAGTTGGGAGGCAGGTGTGAAAATAGGAAACAATAGCTCTTATCCCCAGGAAAGAAAGCCTGGAAACTTGGGTTTGTGGTGCAGTGTGTTTGCCATGCTGGGGCGTCATGAATAGCGAGTGCATTCTGTGCTGTCATCTTTGTTGTGGGAGGAATCTTTGTTTATGTGCAATTTTGGGAGTTGGGCTGGCAGTTGGGAGGCAGGTGTGAAAACAAGAAACAATAGCCCTTATCCCCAGGAAAGAAAGCCTGGAAACTTGGGTTTGTGGTGCAATGTGCTTGCCATGCTGGGGCGTCCATGAATAGCGAGTGCTTTCTGTGCTGTCATTTTTGTTGTGGGAGGAATCTTTGTTTCTATGCAATTTTGGGAGTTGGGCTGGCAGTTGGGAGGCAGGTGTGAAAACAGGAAACAATAGCCCTTATCCCCAGGAAAGAAAGCCTGGAAACTTGGTTTGTGGTGCAGTGTGTTTGCCAAGCTGGGGCGTCCATGAATAGCGAGTGCTTTCTGTGCTGTCATCTTTGTTGTGGGAGGAATCCTTGTTTATGTGCAATTTTGGGAGTTGGGCTGGCAGTTGGGAGGCAGGTGTGAAAACAGGAAATGACAGCGCTAATCGGCAGGAAAGAAAGCCTGAAAGCTTTGGCTTTGTGGTGCTTTTGGTTTGAGAGCCCGGAGACTCCATGCGGAGCACGACCTTTCTGTGCTGGAATCTTTGTTGTGGGAGGAATCTTTGTTTCTATGCAATTTTGGGAGTTGGGCTGGCAGTTGGAGGCAGGTGTGAAAACAGGAAACAATAGCCCTTATCCCCAGGAAAGGAAAGCTGGAAACTTGGGTTTGTGGTGCAGTGTGTTTGCCAAGCTGGGGCGTCCATGAATAGCGAGTGCTTCTGTGCTGTCATCTTTGATGTGGGAGGAATCCTTGTTTATATGCAATTTTTGGGAAATTTTGGGAGTCGGTTTGGCAGTTGGGAGGCAGGTGTGAAAACAGGAAATGACAGCGCTTATCCCCAGGAAAGAAAGCCTGGAAGCTTTGGCTTTGTGGTGCTTTTGGTTTGTCAGCCTGGAGACTCCATGGGGAGCAGGAGCTTTCTCTGCCTACATCTTCACTGTGGGAGGAATCTTCCTTCGTATGCAATTTTGGGAGTTGGGCTGGCAGTTGGGAGGCAGGTGTGAAAACAGGAAATGACAGCGCCTATCGACAGGAAAGAAAACCTGGAAGCTTAAGCTTTGTGGTGCTTTTGGTTTGTCAGCCTGGAGACTCCATGGGGAGCAAGAGCCTTCTGTGCTGGAATCTTTGTTGTGGGAGGAATCTTTGTTTAGAAGCAATTTTCAGAGTCGGTCTGGCAGTTGGGAGGCAGGTGTGAAAACATGAAACAATAGCTCTTATCCTCAGGAAAGAAAGCCTGGAAACTTGGGTTTGTGGTGCAGTGTGTTTGCCAAGCTGGGGCGTCCATGAACAGCGAGTGCATTCTGTGCTGTCATCTTTGTTGTGGGAGGAATCTTTGTTTATGTGCAATTTTGGGAGTTGGGCTGGCAGTTGGGAGGCAGGTGTGAAAACAGGAAACAATAGCCCTTATCCCCAGGAAAGAAAGCCTGGAAACTTGGGTTTGTGGTGCAATGTGCTTGCCATGCTGGGGCGTCCATGAATAGCGAGTGCTTTCTGTGCTGTCATTTTTGTTGTGGGAGGAATCTTTGTTTCTATGCAATTTTGGGAGTTGGACTGGCAGTTGGGAGGCAGGTGTGAAAACAGGAAACAATAGCCCTTATCCCCAGGAAAGAAAGCCTGGAAACTTGGGTTTGTGGTGCAGTGTGTTTGCCAAGCTGGGGCGTCCATGAATAGCGAGTGCATTCTGTGCTGTCATCTTTGATGTGGGAGGAATCTTTGTTTATATGCAATTTTGGGAGTCGGTCTGGCAGTTGGGAGGCAGGTGTGAAAACAGGATATGACAGCGCTTATCGGCAGGAAAGAAAGCCTGGAAGCTTTGGCTTTGTGGTGCTTTTGGTTTGTCAGCCTGGAGACTCCATGGGGAGCAGGAGCTTTCTCTGCCTACATCTTCGCTGTGGGAGGAATCTTCCTTCGTATGCAACTTTGGGAGTTGGGCTGGCAGTTGGGAGGCAGGTGTGAAAACAGGAAATGACAGCGCTTATCGGCAGGAAAGAAAGCCTGAAAGCTTTGGCTTTGTGGTGCTTTTGGTTTGAGAGCCCGGAGACTCCATGCGGAGCACGACCTTTCTGTGCTGGAATCTTTGTTGTGGGTGGAATCTTTGTTTCTATGCAATTTTGGGAGTTGGGCTGGCAGTTGGGAGGCAGGTGTGAAAACAGGAAACAATAGCCCTTATCCCCAGGAAAGAAAGCCTGGAAACTTGGGTTTGTGGTGCAGTGTGTTTGCCAAGCTGGGGCGTCCATGAATAGCGAGTGCTTTCTGTGCTGTCATCTTTGTTGTGGGAGGAATCCTTGTTTATATGCAATTTTGGGAGTTGGTCTGGCAGTTGCGAGGCAGGTGTGAAAACAGGAAATGACAGCGCTTATCGCCAGGAAAGAAAGCCTGGAAGCTTTGGCTTTGTGGTGCTTTTGGTTTGTCAGCCTGGAGACTCCATGGGGAGTAGGAGCTTTCTCTGCCTACATCTTCGCTGTGGGAGGAATCTTCCTTCATATGCAATTTTGGGAGTTGGGCTGGCAGTTGGGAGGCAGGTGTGAAAACAGGAAATGACAGCGCTTATCGGCAGGAAAGAAAGCCTGGAAGCTTTGGCTTTGTGGTGCTTTTGGTTTGTCAGCCTGGAGACTCCATGGGGAGTAGGAGCTTTCTGTGCCTGCATCTTCGCTGTGGGAGGAATCTTCCTTCGTATGCAATTTTGGGAGTTGTGCTGGCAGTTGGGAGGCAGGTGTGAAAACAGGAAACAATAGCCCTTATCCCCAGGAAAGAAAGCCTGGAAACTTGGGTTTGTGTTGCAGTGTGTTTGCCAAGCTGGGGCGTCCATGAACAGCGAGTGCATTCTGTGCTGTCATCTTTGTTGTGGGAGGAATCTTTGTTTATGTGCAATTTTGGGAGTTGGGCTGGCAGTTGGGAGGCAGGTGTGAAAACAGGAAATGACAGCACTTATCCCCAGGAAAGAAAGCCTGGAAGCTTTGGCTTTGTGGTGCTTTTGGTTTGTCAGCCTGGAGACTCCATGGGGAGTAGGAGCTTTCTCTGCCTACATCTTCGCTGTGGGAGGAATCTTCCTTCGTATGCAATTTTGGGAGTTGGGCTGGCAGTTGGGAGGCAGGTGTGAAAAGAGGAAATGACAGCGCTTATCGGCAGGAAAGAAAGCCTGAAAGCTTTGGCTTTGTGGTGCTTTTGGTTTGTCAGCCTGGAGACTCCATGGGGAGTAGGAGCTTTCTCTGCCTACATCTTCGCTGTGGGAGGAATCTTCCTTCGTATGCAATTTTGGGAGTTGGGCTGGCAGTTGGGAGGCAGGTGTGAAAACAGGAAATGACAGCGCTTATCAGCAGGAAAGAAAGCCTGAAAGCTTTGGCTTTGTGGTGCTTTTGGTTTGAGAGCCCGGAGACTCCATGCGGAGCACGACCTTTCTGTGCTGGAATCTTTGTTGTGGGTGGAATCTTTGTTTCTATGCAATTTTGGGAGTTGGGCTGGCAGTTGGGAGGCAGGTGTGAAAACAGGAAACAATAGCCCTTATCCCCAGGAAAGAAAGCCTGGAAACTTGGGTTTGTGGTGCAATGTGCTTGCCATGCTGGGTCGTCCATGAATAGCGAGTGCTTTCTGTGCTGTCATTTTTGTTGTGGGAGGAATCTTTGTTTCTATGCAATTTTGGGAGTTGGGCTGGCAGTTGGGAGGCAGGTGTGAAAACAGGAAACAATAGCCCCTATCCCCAGGAAAGAAAGCCTGGAAACTTGGGTTTGTGGTGCAGTGTGTTTGCCAAGCTGGGGCGTCCATGAATAGCGAGTGCTTTCTGTGCTGTCATCTTTGTTGTGGGAGGAATCCTTGTTTATGTGCAATTTTGGGAGTCGGTCTGGCAGTTGGGAGGCAGGTGTGAAAACAGGAAATGACAGCGCTAATCGGCAGGAAAGAAAGCCTGAAAGCTTTGGCTTTGTGGTGCTTTTGGTTTGAGAGCCCGGATACTCCATGCGGAGCACGACCTTTCTGTGCTGGAATCTTTGTTGTGGCAGGAATCTTTGTTTCTATGCAATTTTGGGAGTTGGGCTGGCAGTTGGGAGGCAGGTGTGAAAACAGGAAACAATAGCCCTTATCCCCAGGAAAGAAAGCCTGGAAACTTGGGTTTGTGGTGCAGTGTGTTTGCCAAGCTGGGGCGTCCATGAATAGCGAGTGCTTTCTGTGCTGTCATCTTTGTTGTGGGAGGAATCCTTGTTTATATGCAATTTTGGGAGTCGGTCTGGCAGTTGGGAGGCAGGTGTGAAAACAGGATATGACAGCGCTTATCGGCAGGAAAGAAAGCCTGGAAGCTTTGGCTTTGTGGTGCTTTTGGTTTGTCAGCCTGGAGACTCCATGGGGAGCAGGAGCTTTCTCTGCCTACATCTTCGCTGTGGGAGGAATCTTCCTTCGTATGCAACTTTGGGAGTTGGGCTGGCAGTTGGGAGGCAGGTGTGAAAACAGGAAATGACAGCGCTTATCGGCAGGAAAGAAAGCCTGAAAGCTTTGGCTTTGTGGTGCTTTTGGTTTGAGAGCCCGGAGACTCCATGCGGAGCACGACCTTTCTGTGCTGGAATCTTTGTTGTGGGTGGAATCTTTGTTTCTATGCAATTTTGGGAGTTGGTCTGGCAGTTGGGAGGCAGGTGTGAAAACAGGAAACAATAGCCCTTATCCCCAGGAAAGAAAGCCTGGAAACTTGGGTTTGTGGTGCAGTGTGTTTGCCAAGCTGGGGCGTCCATGAATAGCGAGTGCTTTCTGTGCTGTCATCTTTGTTGTGGGAGGAATCCTTGTTTATATGCAATTTTGGGAGTTGGTCTGGCAGTTGCGAGGCAGGTGTGAAAACAGGAAATGACAGCGCTTATCGCCAGGAAAGAAAGCCTGGAAGCTTTGGCTTTGTGGTGCTTTTGGTTTGTCAGCCTGGAGACTCCATGGGGAGTAGGAGCTTTCTCTGCCTACATCTTCGCTGTGGGAGGAATCTTCCTTCATATGCAATTTTGGGAGTTGGGCTGGCAGTTGGGAGGCAGGTGTGAAAACAGGAAATGACAGCGCTTATCGGCAGGAAAGAAAGCCTGGAAGCTTTGGCTTTGTGGTGCTTTTGGTTTGTCAGCCTGGAGACTCCATGGAGAGTAGGAGCTTTCTGTGCCTGCATCTTCGCTGTGGGAGGAATCTTCCTTCGTATGCAATTTTGGGAGTTGAGCTGGCAGTTGGGAGGCAGGTGTGAAAACAGGAAACAATAGCCCTTATCCCCAGGAAAGAAAGCCTGGAAACTTGGGTTTGTGTTGCAGTGTGTTTGCCAAGCTGGGGCGTCCATGAACAGCGAGTGCATTCTGTGCTGTCATCTTTGTTGTGGGAGGAATCTTTGTTTATGTGCAATTTTGGGAGTTGGGCTGGCAGTTGGGAGGCAGGTGTGAAAACAGGAAATGACAGCACTTATCCCCAGGAAAGAAAGCCTGGAAGCTTTGGCTTTGTGGTGCTTTTGGTTTGTCAGCCTGGAGACTCCATGGGGAGTAGGAGCTTTCTCTGCCTACATCTTCGCTGTGGGAGGAATCTTCCTTCGTATGCAATTTTGGGAGTTGGGCTGGCAGTTGGGAGGCAGGTGTGAAAACAGGAAATGACAGCGCTTATCGGCAGGAAAGAAAGCCTGAAAGCTTTGGCTTTGTGGTGCTTTTGGTTTGTCAGCCTGGAGACTCCATGGGGAGTAGGAGCTTTCTCTGCCTACATCTTCGCTGTGGGAGGAATCTTCCTTCGTATGCAATTTTGGGAGTTGGGCTGGCAGTTGGGAGGCAGGTGTGAAAACAGGAAATGACAGCGCTTATCAGCAGGAAAGAAAGCCTGAAAGCTTTGGCTTTGTGGTGCTTTTGGTTTGAGAGCCCGGAGACTCCATGCGGAGCACGACCTTTCTGTGCTGGAATCTTTGTTGTGGGTGGAATCTTTGTTTCTATGCAATTTTGGGAGTTGGGCTGGCAGTTGGGAGGCAGGTGTGAAAACAGGAAACAATAGCCCTTATCCCCAGGAAAGAAAGCCTGGAAACTTGGGTTTGTGGTGCAATGTGCTTGCCATGCTGGGTCGTCCATGAATAGCGAGTGCTTTCTGTGCTGTCATTTTTGTTGTGGGAGGAATCTTTGTTTCTATGCAATTTTGGGAGTTGGGCTGGCAGTTGGGAGGCAGGTGTGAAAACAGGAAACAATAGCCCCTATCCCCAGGAAAGAAAGCCTGGAAACTTGGGTTTGTGGTGCAGTGTGTTTGCCAAGCTGGGGCGTCCATGAATAGCGAGTGCTTTCTGTGCTGTCATCTTTGTTGTGGGAGGAATCCTTGTTTATGTGCAATTTTGGGAGTCGGTCTGGCAGTTGGGAGGCAGGTGTGAAAACAGGAAATGACAGCGCTAATCGGCAGGAAAGAAAGCCTGAAAGCTTTGGCTTTGTGGTGCTTTTGGTTTGAGAGCCCGGATACTCCATGCGGAGCACGACCTTTCTGTGCTGGAATCTTTGTTGTGGCAGGAATCTTTGTTTCTATGCAATTTTGGGAGTTGGGCTGGCAGTTGGGAGGCAGGTGTGAAAACAGGAAACAATAGCCCTTATCCCCAGGAAAGAAAGCCTGGAAACTTGGGTTTGTGGTGCAGTGTGTTTGCCAAGCTGGGGCGTCCATGAATAGCGAGTGCTTTCTGTGCTGTCATCTTTGTTGTGGGAGGAATCCTTGTTTATATGCAATTTTGGAAGTCGGTCTGGCAGTTGGGAGGCAGGTGTGAAAACAGGATATGACAGCGCTTATCGGCAGGAAAGAAAGCCTGGAAGCTTTGGCTTTGTGGTGCTTTTGGTTTGTCAGCCTGGAGACTCCATGGGGAGCAGGAGCTTTCTCTGCCTACATCTTCGCTGTGGGAGGAATCTTCCTTCGTATGCAACTTTGGGAGTTGGGCTGGCAGTTGGGAGGCAGGTGTGAAAACAGGAAATGACAGCGCTTATCGGCAGGAAAGAAAGCCTGAAAGCTTTGGCTTTGTGGTGCTTTTGGTTTGAGAGCCCGGAGACTCCATGCGGAGCACGACCTTTCTGTGCTGGAATCTTTGTTGTGGGTGGAATCTTTGTTTCTATGCAATTTTGGGAGTTGGGCTGGCAGTTGGGAGGCAGGTGTGAAAACAGGAAATGACAGCGCTTATCGGCAGGAAAGAAAGCCTGGAAGCTTTGGCTTTGTGGTGCTTTTGGTTTGTCAGCCTGGAGACTCCATGGGGAGTAGGAGCTTTCTGTGCCTACATCTTCGCTGTGGGAGGAATCTTCCTTCGTATGCAATTTTGGGAGTTGAGCTGGCAGTTGGGAGGCAGGTGTGAAAACAGGAAACAATGGCCCTTATCCCCAGGAAAGAAAGCCTGGAAACTTGGGTTTGTGGTGCAGTGTGTTTGCCAAGCTGGGGCGTCCATGAACAGCGAGTGCATTCTGTGCTGTCATCTTTGTTGTGGGAGGAATCTTTGTTTATGTGCAATTTTGGGAGTTGGGCTGGCAGTTGGGAGGCAGGTGTGAAAACAGGAAATGACAGCGCTTATCGGCAGGAAAGAAAGCCTGAAAGCTTTGGCTTTGTGGTGCTTTTGGTTTGAGAGCCCGGAGACTCCATGCGGAGCACGACCTTTCTGTGCTGGAATCTTTGTTGTGGGTGGAATCTTTGTTTCTATGCAATTTTGGGAGTTGGGCTGGCAGTTGGGAGGCAGGTGTGAAAAAACGAAACAATAGCCCTTATCCCCAGGAAAGAAAGCCTGGAAACTTGGGTTTGTGGTGCAGTGTGTTTGCCAAGCTGGGGCGTCCGTGAATAGCGAGTGCTTTCTGTGCTGTCATCTTTGTTGTGGGAGGAATCCTTGTTTATATGCAATTTTGGGAGTCGGTCTGGCAGTTGGGAGGCAGGTGTGAAAACAGGAAATGACAGCGCTTATCGGCAGGAAAGAAAGCCTGGAAGCTTTGGCTTTGTCGTGCTTTTGGGTTGTCGGCCTGTAGACTCCATGGGGAGTAGGAGCTTTCTCTGCCTACATCTTCGCTGTGGGAGGAATCTTCCTTCGTATGCAATTTTGGGAGTTGGGCTGGCAGTTGGGAGGCAGGTGTGAAAACAGGAAACAATAGCCCTTATCCCCAGGAAAGAAAGCCTGGAAACTTGGGTTTGTGGTGCAGTGTGTTTGCCAAGCTGGGGCGTCCATGAATAGCGAGTGCTTTCTGTGCTGTCATCTTTGATGTGGGAGGAATCTTTGTTTATATGCAATTTTGGGAGTCGGTCTGGCAGTTGGGAGGCAGGTGTGAAAACAGGAAATGACAGCTTATCGGCAAGAAAAGAAAGCCTGGAAGCTTTGGCTTTGTGGTGCTTTTGGTTTGTCAGCCTGGAGACTCCATGGGGAGCAAGAGCCTTCTGTGCTGGAATCTTTGTTGTGGGAGGAATCTTTGTTTAGAAGCAATTTTCAGAGTCGGTCTGGCAGTTGGGAGGCAGGTGTGAAAACAGGAAACAATAGCTCTTATCCCCAGGAAAGAAAGCCTGGAAACTTGGGTTTGTGGTGCAGTGTGTTTGCCAAGCTGGGGCGTCCATGAACAGTGAGTGCATTCTGTGCTGTCATCTTTGTTGTGGGAGGAATCTTTGTTTATGTGCAATTTTGGGAGTTGGGCTGGCAGTTGGGAGGCAGGTGTGAAAACAAGAAACAATAGCCCTTATCCCCAGGAAAGAAAGCCTGGAAACTTGGGTTTGTGGTGCAATGTGCTTGCCATGCTGGGGCGTCCATGAATAGTGAGTGCTTTCTGTGCTGTCATTTTTGTTGTGGGAGGAATCTTTGTTTCTATGCAATTTTGGGAGTTGGGCTGGCAGTTGGGAGGCAGGTGTGAAAACAGGAAACAATAGCCCTTATCCCCAGGAAAGAAAGCCTGGAAACTTGGGTTTGTGGTGCAGTGTGTTTGCCAAGCTGGGGCGTCCATGAATAGCGAGTGCTTTCTGTGCTGTCATCTTTGTTGTGGGAGGAATCTTTGTTTATATTCAATTTTGGGAGTTGGGCTGGCAGTTGGGAGGCAGGTGTGAAAACAGGAAACAATAGCCCTTATCCCCAGGAAAGAAAGCCTGGAAACTTGGGTTTGTGGTGCAGTGTGTTTGCCAAGCTGGGGCGTCCATGAATAGCGAGTGCTTTCTGTGCTGTCATCTTTGTTGTGGGAGGAATCCTTGTTTATGTGCAATTTTGGGAGTTGGGCTGGCAGTTGGGAGGCAGGTGTGAAAACAGGAAATGACAGCGCTTATCCCCAGGAAAGAAAGCCTGGAAGCTTTGGCTTTGTGGTGCTTTTGGTTTGTCAGCCTGGAGACTCCATGGGGAGTAGGAGCTTTCTCTGCCTACATCTTCGCTGTGGGAGGAATCTTCCTTCGTATGCAATTTTGAGAGTTGGGCTGGCAGTTAGGAGGCAGGTGTGAAAACAGGAAATGACAGCGCTTATCGGCAGGAAAGAAAGCCTGAAAGCTTTGGCTTTGTGGTGCTTTTGGTTTGACAGCCCGGAGACTCCATGCGGAGCACGACCTTTCTGTGCTGTCATCTTTGTTGTGGGAGGAATCTTTGTTTCTATGCAATTTTGGGAGTTGGGCTGGCAGTTGGGAGGCAGGTGTGAAAACAGGAAACAATAGCCCTTATCCCCAGGAAAGAAAGCCTGGAAACTTGGGTTTGTGGTGCAGTGTGTTTGCCAAGCTGGGGCGTCCATGAATAGCGAGTGCTTTCTGTGCTGTCATCTTTGATGTGGGTGGAATCTTTGTTTATATGCAATTTTGGGAGTCGGTCTGGCAGTTGGGAGGCAGGTGTGAAAACAGGATATGACAGCGCTTATCGGCAGGAAAGAAAGCCTGGAAGCTTTGGCTTTGAGGTGCTTTTGGTTTGTCAGCCTGGAGACTCCATGGGGAGTAGGAGCTTTCTCTGCCTACATCTTCGCTGTGGGAGGAATCTTCCTTCATATGCAATTTTGGGAGTTGGGCTGGCAGTTGGGAGGCAGGTGTGAAAACAGGAAATGACAGCGCTTATCGGCAGGAAAGAAAGCCTGGAAGCTTTGGCTTTGTCGTGCTTTTGGTTTGTCAGCCTGGAGACTCCATGGGGAGTAGGAGCTTTCTCTGCCTACATCTTCGCTGTGGGAGGAATCTTCCTTCGTATGCAATTTTGGTAGTTGAGCTGGCAGTTGGGAGGCAGGTGTGAAAACAGGAAACAATGGCCCTTATCCCCAGGAAAGAAAGCCTGGAAACTTGGGTTTGTGTTGCAGTGTGTTTGCCAAGCTGGGGCGTCCATGAACAGCGAGTGCATTCTGTGCTGTCATCTTTGTTGTGGGAGGAATCTTTGTTTATGTGCAATTTTGGGAGTTGGGCTGGCAGTTGGGAGGCAGGTGTGAAAACAGGATATGACAGCGCTTATCCCCAGGAAAGAAAGCCTGGAAGCTTTGGCTTTGTGGTGCTTTTGGTTTGTCAGCCTGGAGACTCCATGGGGAGTAGGAGCTTTCTCTGCCTACATCTTCGCTGTGGGAGGAATCTTCCTTCGTATGCAATTTTGGGAGTTGGGCTGGCAGTTGGGAGGCAGGTGTGAAAACAGGAAATGACAGCGCTTATCGGCAGGAAAGAAAGCCTGAAAGCTTTGGCTTTGTGGTGCTTTTGGTTTGAGAGCCCGGAGACTCCATGCGGAGCACGACCTTTCTGTGCTGGAATCTTTGTTGTGGGAGGAATCTTTGTTTCTATGCAATTTTGGGAGTTGGGCTGGCAGTTGGGAGGCAGGTGTGAAAACAGGAAACAATAGCCCTTATCCCCAGGAAAGAAAGCCTGGAAACTTGGGTTTGTGGTGCAATGTGCTTGCCATGCTGGGTCGTCCATGAATAGCGAGTGCTTTCTGTGCTGTCATTTTTGTTGTGGGAGGAATCTTTGTTTCTATGCAATTTTGGGAGTTGGGCTGGCAGTTGGGAGGCAGGTGTGAAAACAGGAAACAATAGCCCTTATCCCCAGGAAAGAAAGCCTGGAAACTTGGGTTTGTTGTGCAGTGTGTTTGCGAAGCTGGGGCGTCCATGAATAGCGAGTGCTTTCTGTGCTGTCATCTTTGTTGTGGGAGGAATCCTTGTTTATATGCAATTTTGGGAGTCGGTCTGGCAGTTGGGAGGCAGGTGTGAAAACAGGAAATGACAGCGCTTATCCCCAGGAAAGAAAGCCTCGAAGCTTTGGCTTTGTGGTGCTTTTGGTTTGTCAGCCTGGAGACTCCATGGGGAGTAGGAGCTTTCTCTGCCTACATCTTCGCTGTGGGAGGAATCTTCCTTCATATGCAATTTTGGGAGTTGGGCTGGCAGTTGGGAGGCAGGTGTGAAAACAGGAAATGACAGCGCTTATCCCCAGGAAAGAAAGCCTGAAAACTTTGGCTTTGTGGTGCTTTTGGTTTGTCAGCCTGGAGACTCCATGGGGAGTAGGAGCTTTCTGTGCCTACATCTTCGCTGTGGGAGGAATCTTCCTTCGTATGCAATTTTGGGAGTTGAGCTGGCAGTTGGGAGGCAGGTGTGAAAACAGGAAACAATGGCCCTTATCCCCAGGAAAGAAAGCCAGGAAACTTGGGTTTGTGGTGCAGTGTGTTTGCCAAGCTGGGGCGTCCATGAACAGTGAATGCATTCTGTGCTGTCATCTTTGTTGTGGGAGGAATCTTTGTTTATGTGCAATTTTGGGAGTTGGGCTGGCAGTTGGGAGGCAGGTGTGAAAACAGGAAATGACAGCGCTTATCCCCAGGAAAGAAAGCCTGGAAGCTTTGGCTTTGTGGTGCTTTTGGTTTGTCAGCCTGGAGACTCCATGGGGAGTAGGAGCTTTCTCTGCCTACATCTTCGCTGTGGGAGGAATCTTCCTTCGTATGCAATTTTGGGAGTTGGGCTGGCAGTTGGGAGGCAGGTGTGAAAACAGGAAATGACAGCGCTTATCGGCAGGAAAGAAAGCCTGAAAGCTTTGGCTTTGTGGTGCTTTTGGTTTGAGAGCCCGGAGACTCCATGCGGAGCACGACCTTTCTGTGCTGGAATCTTTGTTGTGGGTGGAATCTTTGTTTCTATGCAATTTTGGGAGTTGGGCTGGCAGTTGGGAGGCAGGTGTGAAAACAGGAAACAATAGCCCTTATCCCCAGGAAAGAAAGCCTGGAAACTTGGGTTTGTGGTGCAGTGTGTTTGCCAAGCTGGGGCGTCCATGAATAGCGAGTGCTTTCTGTGCTGTCATCTTTGTTGTGGGAGGAATCCTTGTTTATATGCAATTTTGGGAGTCGGTCTGGCAGTTGGGAGGCAGGTGTGAAAACAGGAAATGACAGCGGTTATCGGCAGGAAAGAAAGCCTGGAAGCTTCGGCTTTGTCGTGCTTTTGGGTTGTCGGCCTGTAGACTCCATGGGGAGTAGGAGCTTTCTGTGCCTACATCTTCGCTGTGGGAGGAATCTTCCTTCGTATACAATTTTGGGAGTTGGGCTGGCAGTTGGGAGGCAGGTGTGAAAACAGGAAATGACAGCGCTTATCGGCAGGAAAGAAAGCCTGGAAGCTTTGGCTTTGTCGTGCTTTTGGTTTGTCAGCCTGGAGACTCCATGGGGAGTAGCTTTCTCTGCCTACATCTTCGCTGTGGGAGTAATCTTCCTTCGTATGCAATTTTGGGAGTTGAGCTGGCAGTTGGGAGGCAGGTGTGGAAACAGGAAACAATAGCCCTTATCCCCAGGAAAGAAAGCCTGGAAACTTGGGTTTGTGGTGCAGTGTGTTTGCCAAGCTGGGGCGTCCATGAATAGCGAGTGCTTTCTGTGCTGTCATCTTTGATGTGGGAGGAATCTTTGTTTATATGCAATTTTGGGAGTCGGTCTGGCAGTTGGGAGGCAGGTGTGAAAACAGGAAATGACAGCTTATCGGCAAGAAAAGAAAGCCTGGAAGCTTTGGCTTTGTGGTGCTTTTGGTTTGTCAGCCTGGAGACTCCATGGGGAGTAGGAGCCTTCTGTGCTGGAATCTTTGTTGTGGGAGGAATCTTTGTTTAGAAGCAATTTTCAGAGTCGGTCTGGCAGTTGGGAGGCAGGTGTGAAAACAGGAAACAATAGCTCTTATCCCCAGGAAAGAAAGCCTGGAAACTTGGGTTTGTGGTGCAGTGTGTTTGCCAAGCTGGGGCGTCCATGAACAGCGAGTGCATTCTGTGCTGTCATCTTTGTTGTGGGAGGAATCTTTGTTTATGTGCAATTTTGGGAGTTGGGCTGGCAGTTGGGAGGCAGGTGTGAAAACAAGAAACAATAGCCCTTATCCCCAGGAAAGAAAGCCTGGAAACTTGGGTTTTTGGTGCAATGTGCTTGCCATGCTGGGGCGTCCATGAATAGCGAGTGCTTTCTGTGCTGTCATTTTTGTTGTGGGAGGAATCTTTGTTTCTATGCAATTTTGGGAGTTGGGCTGGCAGTTGGGAGGCAGGTGTGAAAACAGGAAACAATAGCCCTTATCCCCAGGAAAGAAAGCCTGGAAACTTGGGTTTGTGGTGCAGTGTGTTTGCCAAGCTGGGGCGTCCATGAATAGCGAGTGCTTTCTGTGCTGTCATCTTTGTTGTGGGAGGAATCCTTGTTTATGTGCAATTTTGGGAGTTGAGCTGGCAGTTGGGAGGCAGGTGTGAAAACAGGAAATGACAGCGCTAATCGGCAGGAAAGAAAGCCTGAAAGCTTTGGCTTTGTGGTGCTTTTGGTTTGAGAGCCCGGAGACTCCATGCGGAGCACGACCTTTCTGTGCTGGAATCTTTGTTGTGGCAGGAATCTTTGTTTCTATGCAATTTTGGGAGTTGGGCTGGCAGTTGGGAGGCAGGTGTGAAAACAGGAAACAATAGCCCTTATCCCCAGGAAAGAAAGCCTGGAAACTTGGGTTTGTGGTGCAGTGTGTTTGCCAAGCTGGGGCGTCCATGAATAGCGAGTGCTTTCTGTGCTGTCATATTTGATGTGGGAGGAATCTTTGTTTATATGCAATTTTGGGAGTCGGTCTGGCAGTTGGGAGGCAGGTGTGAAAACAGGAAATGACAGCGCTTATCCCCAGGAAAGAAAGCCTGGAAGCTTTGGCTTTGTGGTGCTTTTGGTTTGTCAGCCTGGAGACTCCATGGGGAGTAGGAGCTTTCTCTGCCTACATCTTCGCTGTGGGAGGAATCTTCCTTCGTATGCAATTTTGGGAGTTGGGCTGGCAGTTGGGAGGCAGGTGTGAAAACAGGAAATGACAGTGCCTATCGACAGGAAAGAAAACCTGGAAGCTTTAGCTTTGTGGTGCTTTTGGTTTGTCAGCCTGGAGACTCCATGGGGAGCAAGAGCCTTCTGTGCTGGAATCTTTGTTGTGGGAGGAATCTTTGTTTAGAAGCAATTTTCAGAGTCGGTCTGGCAGTTGGGAGGCAGGTGTGAAAACATGAAACAATAGCTCTTATCCTCAGGAAAGAAAGCCTGGAAACTTGGGTTTGTGGTGCAGTGTGTTTGCCAAGCTGGGGCGTCCATGAACAGCGAGTGCATTCTGTGCTGTCATCTTTGTTGTGGGAGGAATCTTTGTTTATGTGCAATTTTGGGAGTTGGGCTGGCAGTTGGGAGGCAGGTGTGAAAACAGGAAACAATAGCCCTTATCCCCAGGAAAGAAAGCCTGGAAACTTGGGTTTGTGGTGCAGTGTGTTTGCCAAGCTGGGGCGTCCATGAACAGCGAGTGCATTCTGTGCTGTCATCTTTGATGTGGGAGGAATCTTTGTTTATATGCAATTTTGGGAGTCGGTCTGGCAGTTGGGAGGCAGGTGTGAAAACAGGATATGACAGCGCTTATCGGCAGGAAAGAAAGCCTGGAAGCTTTGGCTTTGTGGTGCTTTTGGTTTGTCAGCCTGGAGACTCCATGGGGAGCAGGAGCTTTCTCTGCCTACATCTTCGCTGTGGGAGGAATCTTCCTTCGTATGCAACTTTGGGAGTTGGGCTGGCAGTTGGGAGGCAGGTGTGAAAACAGGAAATGACAGCGCTTATCGGCAGGAAAGAAAGCCTGAAAGCTTTGGCTTTGTGGTGCTTTTGGTTTGAGAGCCCGGAGACTCCATGCGGAGCACGACCTTTCTGTGCTGGAATCTTTGTTGTGGGTGGAATCTTTGTTTCTATGCAATTTTGGGAGTTGGGCTGGCAGTTGGGAGGCAGGTGTGAAAACAGGAAACAATAGCCCTTATCCCCAGGAAAGAAAGCCTGGAAACTTGGGTTTGTGGTGCAGTGTGTTTGCCAAGCTGGGGCGTCCATGAATAGCGAGTGCTTTCTGTGCTGTCATCTTTGTTGTGGGAGGAATCCTTGTTTATATGCAATTTTGGGAGTTGGTCTGGCAGTTGCGAGGCAGGTGTGAAAACAGGAAATGACAGCGCTTATCGCCAGGAAAGAAAGCCTGGAAGCTTTGGCTTTGTGGTGCTTTTGGTTTGTCAGCCTGGAGACTCCATGGGGAGTAGGAGCTTTCTCTGCCTACATCTTCGCTGTGGGAGGAATCTTCCTTCATATGCAATTCTGGGAGTTGGGCTGGCAGTTGGGAGGCAGGTGTGAAAACAGGAAATGACAGCGCTTATCCCCAGGAAAGAAAGCCTGGAAGCTTTGGCTTTGTGGTGCTTTTGGTTTGTCAGCCTGGAGACTCCATGGGGAGTAGGAGCTTTCTGTGCCTGCATCTTCGCTGTGGGAGGAATCTTCCTTCGTATGCAATTTTGGGAGTTGAGCTGGCAGTTGGGAGGCAGGTGTGAAAACAGGAAACATTAGCCCTTATCCCCAGGAAAGAAAGCCTGGAAACTTGGGTTTGTGTTGCAGTGTGTTTGCCAAGCTGGGGCGTCCATGAACAGCGAGTGCATTCTGTGCTGTCATCTTTGTTGTGGGAGGAATCTTTGTTTATGTGCAATTTTGGGAGTTGGGCTGGCAGTTGGGAGGCAGGTGTGAAAACAGGAAATGACAGCACTTATCCCCAGGAAAGAAAGCCTGGAAGCTTTGGCTTTGTGGTGCTTTTGGTTTGTCAGCCTGGAGACTCCATGGGGAGTAGGAGCTTTCTCTGCCTACATCTTCGCTGTGGGAGGAATCTTCTTTGGTATGCAATTTTGGGAGTTGGGCTGGCAGTTGGGAGGCAGGTGTGAAAACAGGAAATGACAGCGCTTATTGGCAGGAAAGAAAGCCTGAAAGCTTTGGCTTTGTGGTGCTTTTGGTTTGTCAGCCTGGAGACTCCATGGGGAGTAGGAGCTTTCTCTGCCTACATCTTCGCTGTGGGAGGAATCTTCCTTCGTATGCAATTTTGGGAGTTGGGCTGGCAGTTGGGAGGCAGGTGTGAAAACAGGAAATGACAGCGCTTATCGGCAGGAAAGAAAGCCTGAAAGCTTTGGCTTTGTGGTGCTTTTGGTTTGAGAGCCCGGAGACTCCATGCGGAGCACGACCTTTCTGTGCTGGAATCTTTGTTGTGGGTGGAATCTTTGTTTCTACGTAATTTTGGGAGTTGGGCTGGCAGTTGGGAGGCAGGTGTGAAAACAGGAAACAATAGCCCTTATCCCCAGGAAAGAAAGCCTGGAAACTTGGGTTTGTGGTGCAATGTGCTTGCCATGCTGGGTCGTCCATGAATAGCGAGTGCTTTCTGTGCTGTCATTTTTGTTGTGGGAGGAATCTTTGTTTCTATGCAATTTTGGGAGTTGGGCTGGCAGTTGGGAGGCAGGTGTGAAAACAGGAAACAATAGCCCTTATCCCCAGGAAAGAAAGCCTGGAAACTTGGGTTTGTGGTGCAGTGTGTTTGCCAAGCTGGGGCGTCCATGAATAGCGAGTGCTTTCTGTGCTGTCATCTTTGATGTGGGAGGAATCTTTGTTTATATGCAATTTTGGGAGTTGGTCTGGCAGTTGGGAGGCAGGTGTGAAAACAGGAAATGACAGCGCTTATCCCCAGGAAAGAAAGCCTGGAAGCTTTGGCTTTGTGGTGCTTTTGGTTTGTCAGCCTGGAGACTCCATGGGGAGCAGGAGCTTTCTCTGCCTACATCTTCACTGTGGGAGGAATCTTCCTTCGTATGCAATTTTGGGAGTTGGGCTGGCAGTTGGGAGGCAGGTGTGAAAACAGGAAATGACAGCGCTTATCGACAGGAAAGAAAACCTGGAAGCTTTAGCTTTGTGGTGCTTTTGGTTTGTCAGCCTGGAGACTCCATGCGGAGCAAGAGCCTTCTGTGCTGGAATCTTTGTTGTGGGAGGAATCTTTGTTTAGAAGCAATTTTCAAAGTCGGTCTGGCAGTTGGGAGGCAGGTGTGAAAACAGGAAACAATAGCTCTTATCCCCAGGAAAGAAAGCCTGGAAACTTGGGTTTGTGGTGCAGTGTGTTTGCCAAGCTGGGGCGTCCATGAACAGCGAGTGCATTCTGTGCTGTCATCTTTGTTGTGGGAGGAATCTTTGTTTATGTGCAATTTTGGGAGTTGGGCTGGCAGTTGGGAGGCAGGTGTGAAAACAGGAAACAATAGCCCTTATCCCCAGGAAAGAAAGCCTGGAAACTTGGGTTTGTGGTGCAATGTGCTTGCCATGCTGGGTCGTCCATGAATAGCGAGTGCTTTCTGTGCTGTCATTTTTGTTGTGGGAGGAATCTTTGTTTATATGCAATTTTGGGAGTTGGACTGGCAGTTGGGAGGCAGGTGTGAAAACAGGAAACAATAGCCCTTATCCCCAGGAAAGAAAGCCTGGAAACTTGGGTTTGTGGTGCAGTGTGTTTGCCAAGCTGGGGCGTCCATGAATAGCGAGTGCTTTCTGTGCTGTCATCTTTGTTGTGGGAGGAATCCTTGTTTTTGTGCAATTTTGGGAGTCGGTCTGGCAGTTGGGAGGCAGGTGTGAAAACAGGAAATGACAGCGCTAATCGGCAGGAAAGAAAGCCTGGAAGCTTTGGCTTTGTGGTGCTTTTGGTTTGAGAGCCCGGAGACTCCATGCGGAGCACGACCTTTCTGTGCTGGAATCTTTGTTGTGGGAGGAATCTTTGTTTCTATGCAATTTTGGGAGTTGGGCTGGCAGTTGGGAGGCAGGTGTGAAAACAGGAAACAATAGCCCTTATCCCCAGGAAAGAAAGCCTGGAAACTTGGGTTTGTGGTGCAGTGTGTTTGCCAAGCTGGGGCGTCCATGAATAGCGAGTGCTTTCTGTGCTGTCATCTTTGTTGTGGGAGGAATCCTTGTTTATATGCAATTTTGGGAGTTGGTCTGGCAGTTGCGAGGCAGGTGTGAAAACAGGAAATGACAGCGCTTATCGCCAGGAAAGAAAGCCTGGAAGCTTTGGCTTTGTGGTGCTTTTGGTTTGTCAGCCTGGAGACTCCATGGGGAGTAGGAGCTTTCTCTGCCTACATCTTCGCTGTGGGAGGAATCTTCCTTCATATGCAATTCTGGGAGTTGGGCTGGCAGTTGGGAGGCAGGTGTGAAAACAGGAAATGACAGCGCTTATCCCCAGGAAAGAAAGCCTGGAAGCTTTGGCTTTGTGGTGCTTTTGGTTTGTCAGCCTGGAGACTCCATGGGGAGTAGGAGCTTTCTGTGCCTGCATCTTCGCTGTGGGAGGAATCTTCCTTCGTATGCAATTTTGGGAGTTGAGCTGGCAGTTGGGAGGCAGGTGTGAAAACAGGAAACATTAGCCCTTATCCCCAGGAAAGAAAGCCTGGAAACTTGGGTTTGTGTTGCAGTGTGTTTGCCAAGCTGGGGCGTCCATGAACAGCGAGTGCATTCTGTGCTGTCATCTTTGTTGTGGGAGGAATCTTTGTTTATGTGCAATTTTGGGAGTTGGGCTGGCAGTTGGGAGGCAGGTGTGAAAACAGGAAATGACAGCACTTATCCCCAGGAAAGAAAGCCTGGAAGCTTTGGCTTTGTGGTGCTTTTGGTTTGTCAGCCTGGAGACTCCATGGGGAGTAGGAGCTTTCTCTGCCTACATCTTCGCTGTGGGAGGAATCTTCTTTGGTATGCAATTTTGGGAGTTGGGCTGGCAGTTGGGAGGCAGGTGTGAAAACAGGAAATGACAGCGCTTATTGGCAGGAAAGAAAGCCTGAAAGCTTTGGCTTTGTGGTGCTTTTGGTTTGTCAGCCTGGAGACTCCATGGGGAGTAGGAGCTTTCTCTGCCTACATCTTCGCTGTGGGAGGAATCTTCCTTCGTATGCAATTTTGGGAGTTGGGCTGGCAGTTGGGAGGCAGGTGTGAAAACAGGAAATGACAGCGCTTATCGGCAGGAAAGAAAGCCTGAAAGCTTTGGCTTTGTGGTGCTTTTGGTTTGAGAGCCCGGAGACTCCATGCGGAGCACGACCTTTCTGTGCTGGAATCTTTGTTGTGGGTGGAATCTTTGTTTCTATGTAATTTTGGGAGTTGGGCTGGCAGTTGGGAGGCAGGTGTGAAAACAGGAAACAATAGCCCTTATCCCCAGGAAAGAAAGCCTGGAAACTTGGGTTTGTGGTGCAATGTGCTTGCCATGCTGGGTCGTCCATGAATAGCGAGTGCTTTCTGTGCTGTCATTTTTGTTGTGGGAGGAATCTTTGTTTCTATGCAATTTTGGGAGTTGGGCTGGCAGTTGGGAGGCAGGTGTGAAAACAGGAAACAATAGCCCTTATCCCCAGGAAAGAAAGCCTGGAAACTTGGGTTTGTGGTGCAGTGTGTTTGCCAAGCTGGGGCGTCCATGAATAGCGAGTGCTTTCTGTGCTGTCATCTTTGATGTGGGAGGAATCTTTGTTTATATGCAATTTTGGGAGTTGGTCTGGCAGTTGGGAGGCAGGTGTGAAAACAGGAAATGACAGCGCTTATCCCCAGGAAAGAAAGCCTGGAAGCTTTGGCTTTGTGGTGCTTTTGGTTTGTCAGCCTGGAGACTCCATGGGGAGCAGGAGCTTTCTCTGCCTACATCTTCACTGTGGGAGGAATCTTCCTTCGTATGCAATTTTGGGAGTTGGGCTGGCAGTTGGGAGGCAGGTGTGAAAACAGGAAATGACAGCGCTTATCGACAGGAAAGAAAACCTGGAAGCTTTAGCTTTGTGGTGCTTTTGGTTTGTCAGCCTGGAGACTCCATGCGGAGCAAGAGCCTTCTGTGCTGGAATCTTTGTTGTGGGAGGAATCTTTGTTTAGAAGCAATTTTCAGAGTCGGTCTGGCAGTTGGGAGGCAGGTGTGAAAACAGGAAACAATAGCTCTTATCCCCAGGAAAGAAAGCCTGGAAACTTGGGTTTGTGGTGCAGTGTGTTTGCCAAGCTGGGGCGTCCATGAACAGCGAGTGCATTCTGTGCTGTCATCTTTGTTGTGGGAGGAATCTTTGTTTATGTGCAATTTTGGGAGTTGGGCTGGCAGTTGGGAGGCAGGTGTGAAAACAGGAAACAATAGCCCTTATCCCCAGGAAAGAAAGCCTGGAAACTTGGGTTTGTGGTGCAATGTGCTTGCCATGCTGGGTCGTCCATGAATAGCGAGTGCTTTCTGTGCTGTCATTTTTGTTGTGGGAGGAATCTTTGTTTATATGCAATTTTGGGAGTTGGACTGGCAGTTGGGAGGCAGGTGTGAAAACAGGAAACAATAGCCCTTATCCCCAGGAAAGAAAGCCTGGAAACTTGGGTTTGTGGTGCAGTGTGTTTGCCAAGCTGGGGCGTCCATGAATAGCGAGTGCTTTCTGTGCTGTCATCTTTGTTGTGGGAGGAATCCTTGTTTATGTGCAATTTTGGGAGTCGGTCTGGCAGTTGGGAGGCAGGTGTGAAAACAGGAAATGACAGCGCTAATCGGCAGGAAAGAAAGCCTGGAAGCTTTGGCTTTGTGGTGCTTTTGGTTTGAGAGCCCGGAGACTCCATGCGGAGCACGACCTTTCTGTGCTGGAATCTTTGTTGTGGGAGGAATCTTTGTTTCTATGCAATTTTGGGAGTTGGGCTGGCAGTTGGGAGGCAGGTGTGAAAACAGGAAACAATAGCCCTTATCCCCAGGAAAGAAAGCCTGGAAACTTGGGTTTGTGGTGCAGTGTGTTTGCCAAGCTGGGGCGTCCATGAATAGCGAGTGCTTTCTGTGCTGTCATCTTTGATGTGGGAGGAATCTTTGTTTATATGCAATTTTGGGAGTCGGTCTGGCAGTTGGGAGGCAGGTGTGAAAACAGGAAATGACAGCGCTTATCCCCAGGAAAGAAAGCCTGGAAGCTTTGGCTTTGTGGTGCTTTTGGTTTGTCAGCCTGGAGACTCCATGGGGAGCAGGAGCTTTCTCTGCCTACATCTTCACTGTGGGAGGAATCTTCCTTCGTATGCAATTTTGGGAGTTGGGCTGGCAGTTGGGAGGCAGGTGTGAAAACAGGAAATGACAGCGCCTATCGACAGGAAAGAAAACCTGGAAGCTTTAGCTTTGTGGTGCTTTTGGTTTGTCAGTCTGGAGACTCCATGGGGAGCAAGAGCCTTCTGTGCTGGAATCTTTGTTGTGGGAGGAATCTTTGTTTAGAAGCAATTTTCAGAGTCGGTCTGGCAGTTGGGAGGCAGGTGTGAAAACATGAAACAATAGCTCTTATCCTCAGGAAAGAAAGCCTGGAAACTTGGGTTTGTGGTGCAGTGTGTTTGCCAAGCTGGGGCGTCCATGAACAGCGAGTGCATTCTGTGCTGTCATCTTTGTTGTGGGAGGAATCTTTGTTTATGTGCAATTTTGGGAGTTGGGCTGGCAGTTGGGAGGCAGGTGTGAAAACAGGAAACAATAGCCCTTATCCCCAGGAAAGAAAGCCTGGAAACTTGGGTTTGTGGTGCAATGTGCTTGCCATGCTGGGTCGTCCATGAATAGCGAGTGCTTTCTGTGCTGTCATTTTTGTTGTGGGAGGAATCTTTGTTTCTATGCAATTTTGGGAGTTGGACTGGCAGTTGGGAGGCAGGTGTGAAAACAGGAAACAATAACCCTTATCCCCAGGAAAGAAAGCCTGGAAACTTGGGTTTGTGGTGCAGTGTGTTTGCCAAGCTGGGGCGTCCATGAATAGCGAGTGCATTCTGTGCTGTCATCTTTGATGTGGGAGGAATCTTTGTTTATATGCAATTTTGGGAGTCGGTCTGGCAGTTGGGAGGCAGGTGTGAAAACAGGATATGACAGCGCTTATCGGCAGGAAAGAAAGCCTGGAAGCTTTGGCTTTGTGGTGCTTTTGGTTTGTCAGCCTGGAGACTCCATGGGGAGCAGGAGCTTTCTCTGCCTGCATCTTCGCTGTGGGAGGAATCTTCCTTCGTATGCAACTTTGGGAGTTGGGCTGGCAGTTGGGAGGCAGGTGTGAAAACAGGAAATGACAGCGCTTATCGGCAGGAAAGAAAGCCTGAAAGCTTTGGCTTTGTGGTGCTTTTGGTTTGAGAGCCCGGAGACTCCATGCGGAGCACGACCTTTCTGTGCTGGAATCTTTGTTGTGGGTGGAATCTTTGTTTCTATGCAATTTTGGGAGTTGGGCTGGCAGTTGGGAGGCAGGTGTGAAAACAGGAAACAATAGCCCTTATCCCCAGGAAAGAAAGCCTGGAAACTTGGGTTTGTGGTGCAGTGTGTTTGCCAAGCTGGGGCGTCCATGAATAGCGAGTGCTTTCTGTGCTGTCATCTTTGTTGTTGGAGGAATCCTTGTTTATATGCAATTTTGGGAGTTGGTCTGGCAGTTGCGAGGCAGGTGTGAAAACAGGAAATGACAGCGCTTATCCCCAGGAAAGAAAGCCTGGAAGCTTTGGCTTTGTGGTGCTTTTGGTTTGTCAGCCTGGAGACTCCATGGGGAGTAGGAGCTTTCTCTGCCTACATCTTCGCTGTGGGAGGAATCTTCCTTCATATGCAATTTTGGGAGTTGGGCTGGCAGTTGGGAGGCAGGTGTGAAAACAGGAAATGACAGCGCTTATCGGCAGGAAAGAAAGCCTGGAAGCTTTGGCTTTGTGGTGCTTTTGGTTTGTCAGCCTGGAGACTCCATGGGGAGTAGGAGCTTTCTGTGCCTGCATCTTCGCTGTGGGAGGAATCTTCCTTCGTATGCAATTTTGGGAGTTGAGCTGGCAGTTGGGAGGCAGGTGTGAAAACAGGAAACAATAGCCCTTATCCCCAGGAAAGAAAGCCTGGAAACTTGGGTTTGTGTTGCAGTGTGTTTGCCAAGCTGGGGCGTCCATGAACAGCGAGTGCATTCTGTGCTGTCATCTTTGTTGTGGGAGGAATCTTTGTTTATGTGCAATTTTGGGAGTTGGGCTGGCAGTTGGGAGGCAGGTGTGAAAACAGGAAATGACAGCACTTATCCCCAGGAAAGAAAGCCTGGAAGCTTTGGCTTTGTGGTGCTTTTGGTTTGTCAGCCTGGAGACTCCATGGGGAGTAGGAGCTTTCTCTGCCTACATCTTCGCTGTGGGAGGAATCTTCTTTGGTATGCAATTTTGGGAGTTGGGCTGGCAGTTGGGAGGCAGGTGTGAAAACAGGAAATGACAGCGCTTATCGGCAGGAAAGAAAGCCTGAAAGCTTTGGCTTTGTGGTGCTTTTGGTTTGTCAGCCTGGAGACTCCATGGGGAGTAGGAGCTTTCTCTGCCTACATCTTCGCTGTGGGAGGAATCTTCCTTCGTATGCAATTTTGGGAGTTGGGCTGGCAGTTGGGAGGCAGGTGTGAAAACAGGAAATGACAGCGCTTATCGGCAGGAAAGAAAGCCTGAAAGCTTTGGCTTTGTGGTGCTTTTGGTTTGAGAGCCCGGAGACTCCATGCGGAGCACGACCTTTCTGTGCTGGAATCTTTGTTGTGGGTGGAATCTTTGTTTCTATGCAATTTTGGGAGTTGGGCTGGCAGTTGGGAGGCAGGTGTGAAAACAGGAAACAATAGCCCTTATCCACAGGAAAGAAAGCCTGGAAACTTGGGTTTGTGGTGCAATGTGCTTGCCATGCTGGGTCGTCCATGAATAGCGAGTGCTTTCTGTGCTGTCATTTTTGTTGTGGGAGGAATCTTTGTTTATATGCAATTTTGGGAGTTGGGCTGGCAGTTGGGAGGCAGGTGTGAAAACAGGAAACAATAGCCCTTATCCCCAGGAAAGAAAGCCTGGAAACTTGGGTTTGTGGTGCAGTGTGTTTGCCAAGCTGGGGCGTCCATGAATAGCGAGTGCTTTCTGTGCTGTCATCTTTGTTGTGGGAGGAATCCTTGTTTATGTGCAATTTTGGGAGTCGGTCTGGCAGTTGGGAGGCAGGTGTGAAAACAGGAAATGACAGCGCTAATCGGCAGGAAAGAAAGCCTGAAAGCTTTGGCTTTGTGGTGCTTTTGGTTTGAGAGCCCGGAGACTCCATGCGGAGCACGACCTTTCTGTGCTGGAATCTTTGTTGTGGGAGGAATCTTTGTTTCTATGCAATTTTGGGAGTTGGGCTGGCAGTTGGGAGGCAGGTGTGAAAACAGGAAACAATAGCCCTTATCCCCAGGAAAGAAAGCCTGGAAACTTGGGTTTGTGGTGCAGTGTGTTTGCCAAGCTGGGGCGTCCATGAATAGCGAGTGCTTTCTGTGCTGTCATCTTTGATGTGGGAGGAATCTTTGTTTATATGCAATTTTGGGAGTCGGTCTGGCAGTTGGGAGGCAGGTGTGAAAACAGGAAATGACAGCGCTTATCCCCAGGAAAGAAAGCCTGGAAGCTTTGGCTTTGTGGTGCTTTTGGTTTGTCAGCCTGGAGACTCCATGGGGAGCAGGAGCTTTCTCTGCCTACATCTTCACTGTGGGAGGAATCTTCCTTCGTATGCAATTTTGGGAGTTGGGCTGGCAGTTGGGAGGCAGGTGTGAAAACAGGAAATGACAGCGCTTATCGGCAGGAAAGAAAGCCTGGAAGCTTTGGCTTTGTGGTGCTTTTGGTTTGTCAGCCTGGAGACTCCATGGGGAGCAAGAGCCTTCTGTGCTGGAATCTTTGTTGTGGGAGGAATCTTTGTTTAGAAGCAATTTTCAGAGTCGGTCTGGCAGTTGGGAGGCAGGTGTGAAAACAGGAAACAATAGCTCTTATCCCCAGGAAAGAAAGCCTGGAAACTTGGGTTTGTGGTGCAGTGTGTTTGCCAAGCTGGGGCGTCCATGAACAGCGAGTGCATTCTGTGCTGTCATCTTTGTTGTGGGAGGAATCTTTGTTTATGTGCAATTTTGGGAGTTGGGCTGGCAGTTGGGAGGCAGGTGTGAAAACAGGAAACAATAGCCCTTATCCCCAGGAAAGAAAGCCTGGAAACTTGGGTTTGTGGTGCAATGTGCTTGCCATGCTGGGTCGTCCATGAATAGCGAGTGCTTTCTGTGCTGTCATTTTTGTTGTGGGAGGAATCTTTGTTTATATGCAATTTTGGGAGTTGGACTGGCAGTTGGGAGGCAGGTGTGAAAACAGGAAACAATAGCCCTTATCCCCAGGAAAGAAAGCCTGGAAACTTGGGTTTGTGGTGCAGTGTGTTTGCCAAGCTGGGGCGTCCATGAATAGCGAGTGCTTTCTGTGCTGTCATCTTTGTTGTGGGAGGAATCCTTGTTTATATGCAATTTTGGGAGTCGGTCTGGCAGTTGGGAGGCAGGTGTGAAAACAGGAAATGACAGCGCTTATCCCCAGGAAAGAAAGCCTGGAAGCTTTGGCTTTGTGGTGCTTTTGGTTTGTCAGCCTGGAGACTCCATGGGGAGCAGGAGCTTTCTCTGCCTACATCATCGCTGTGGGAGGAATCTTCCTTCGTATGCAATTTTGGGAGTTGAGCTGGCATTTGGGAGGCAGGTGTGAAAACAGGAAACAATAGCCCTTATCCCCAGGAAAGAAAGCCTGGAAACTTGGGTTTGTGGTGCAGTGTGTTTGCCAAACTGGGGCGTCCATGAATAGCGAGTGCTTTCTGTGCTGTCATCTTTGTTGTGGGAGGAATCCTTGTTTATGTGCAATTTTGGGAGTCGGTCTGGCAGTTGGGAGGCAGGTGTGAAAACAGGAAATGACAGCGCTTATCCCCAGGAAAGAAAGCCTGGAAGCTTTGGCTTTGTGGTGCTTTTGGTTTGTCAGCCTGGAGACTCCATGGGGAGTAGGAGCTTTCTCTGCCTACATCTCCGCTGTGGGAGGAATCTTCCTTCGTATGCAATTTTGGGAATTGAGCTGGCAGTTGGGAGGCAGGTGTGAAAACAGGAAATGACAGCGCTTATCGACAGGAAAGAAAACCTGGAAGCTTTAGCTTTGTGGTGCTTTTGGTTTGTCAGCCTGGAGACTCCATGGGGAGCAAGAGCCTTCTGTGCTGGAATCTTTGTTGTGGGAGGAATCTTTGTTTAGAAGCAATTTTCAGAGTCGGTCTGGCAGTTGGGAGGCAGGTGTGAAAACAGGAAACAATAGCTCTTATCCCCAGGAAAGAAAGCCTGGAAACTTGGGTTTGTGGTGCAGTGTGTTTGCCAAGCTGGGGCGTCCATGAACAGCGAGTGCATTCTGTGCTGTCATCTTTGTTGTGGGAGGAATCTTTGTTTATGTGCAATTTTGGGAGTTGGGCTGGCAGTTGGGAGGCAGGTGTGAAAACAGGAAACAATAGCCCTTATCCCCAGGAAAGAAAGCCTGGAAACTTGGGTTTGTGGTGCAATGTGCTTGCCATGCTGGGTCGTCCATGAATAGCGAGTGCTTTCTGTGCTGTCATTTTTGTTGTGGGAGGAATCTTTGTTTATATGCAATTTTGGGAGTTGGACTGGCAGTTGGGAGGCAGGTGTGAAAACAGGAAACAATAGCCCTTATCCCCAGGAAAGAAAGCCTGGAAACTTGGGTTTGTGGTGCAGTGTGTTTGCCAAGCTGGGGCGTCCATGAATAGCGAGTGCTTTCTGTGCTGTCATCTTTGTTGTGGGAGGAATCCTTGTTTATGTGCAATTTTGGGAGTCGGTCTGGCAGTTGGGAGGCAGGTGTGAAAACAGGAAATGACAGCGCTAATCGGCAGGAAAGAAAGCCTGGAAGCTTTGGCTTTGTGGTGCTTTTGGTTTGAGAGCCCGGAGACTCCATGCGGAGCACGACCTTTCTGTGCTGGAATCTTTGTTGTGGGAGGAATCTTTGTTTCTATGCAATTTTGGGAGTTGGGCTGGCAGTTGGGAGGCAGGTGTGAAAACAGGAAACAATAGCCCTTATCCCCAGGAAAGAAAGCCTGGAAACTTGGGTTTGTGGTGCAGTGTGTTTGCCAAGCTGGGGCGTCCATGAATAGCGAGTGCTTTCTGTGCTGTCATCTTTGTTGTGGGAGGAATCCTTGTTTATATGCAATTTTGGGAGTCGGTCTGGCAGTTGGGAGGCAGGTGTGAAAACAGGAAATGACAGCGCTTATCCCCAGGAAAGAAAGCCTGGAAGCTTTGGCTTTGTGGTGCTTTTGGTTTGTCAGCCTGGAGACTCCATGAGGAGTAGGAGCTTTCTCTGCCTACATCTTCGCTGTGGGAGGAATCTTCCTTCGTATGCAATTTTGGGAGTTGGGCTGGCAGTTGGGAGGCAGGTGTGAAAACAGGAAATGACAGCGCTTATCGGCAGGAAAGAAAGCCTGGAAGCTTTGGCTTTGTCGTGCTTTTGGTTTGTCAGCCTGGAGACTCCATGGGGAGTAGGAGCTTTCTCTGCCTACATCTTCGCTGTGGGAGGAATCTTCCTTCGTATGCAATTTTGGGAATTGAGCTGGCAGTTGGGAGGCAGGTGTGAAAACAGGAAACAATGGCCATTATCCCCAGGAAAGAAAGCCTGGAAACTTGGGTTTGTGGTGCAGTGTGTTTGCCAATCTGGGGCGTCTATGAATAGCGAGTGCTTTCTGTGCTGTCATCTTTGATGTGGGAGGAATCTTTGTTTATATGCAATTTTGGGAGTTGGGCTGGCAGTTGGGAGGCAGGTGTGAAAACAGGAAATGACAGCGCTTATCCCCAGGAAAGAAAGCCTGGAAGCTTTGGCTTTGTGGTGCTTTTGGTTTGTCAGCCTGGAGACTCCATGGGGAGCAGGAGCTTTCTCTGCCTACATCTTCGCTGTGGGAGGAATCTTCCTTCGTATGCAATTTTGGGAGCTGGGGTGGCAGTTGGGAGGCAGGTGTGAAAACAGGAAATGACAGCGCTTATCGGCAGGAAAGAAAACCTGGAAGCTTTAGCTTTGTGGTGCTTTTGGTTTGTCAGCCTGGAGACTCCATGGGGAGCAAGAGCCTTCTGTGCTGGAATCTTTGTTGTGGGAGGAATCTTTGTTTAGAAGCAATTTTCAGAGTCGGTCTGGCAGTTGGGAGGCAGGTGTGAAAACAGGAAACAATAGCTCTTATCCCCAGGAAAGAAAGCCTGGAAACTTGGGTTTGTGGTGCAGTGTGTTTGCCAAGCTGGGGCGTCCATGAACAGCGAGTGCATTCTGTGCTGTCATCTTTGTTGTGGGAGGAATCTTTGTTTATGTGCAATTTTGGGAGTTGGGCTGGCAGTTGGGAGGCAGGTGTGAAAACAGGAAACAATAGCCCTTATCCCCAGGAAAGAAAGCCTGGAAACTTGGGTTTGTGGTGCAGTGTGTTTGCCAAGCTGGGGCGTCCATGAATAGCGAGTGCTTTCTGTGCTGTCATCTTTGTTGTGGGAGGAATCCTTGTTTATGTGCAATTTTGGGAGTCGGTCTGGCAGTTGGGAGGCAGGTGTGAAAACAGGAAATGACAGCGCTAATCGGCAGGAAAGAAAGCCTGGAAGCTTTGGCTTTGTGGTGCTTTTGGTTTGTCAGCCTGGAGACTCCATGGGGAGCAGGAGCTTTCTCTGCCTACATCTTCGCTGTGGGAGGAATCTTCCTTCGTATGCAATTTTGGGAGTTGGGCTGGCAGTTGGGAGGCTGGTGTGAAAACAGGAAATGACAGCGCTTATCGGCAGGAAAGAAAGCCTGAAAGCTTTGGCTTTGTGGTGCTTTTGGTTTGACAGCCCGGAGACTCCATGCGGAGCACGACCTTTCTGTACTGGAATCTTTGTTGTGGGAGGAATCTTTGTTTCTATGCAATTTTGGGAGTTGGGCTGGCAGTTGGGAGGCAGGTGTGAAAACAGGAAACAATAGCCCTTATCCCCAGGAAAGAAAGCCTGGAAACTTGGGTTTGTGGTGCAGTGTGTTTGCCAAGCTGGGGTGTCCATGAATAGCGAGTGCTTTCTGTGCTGTCATCTTTGATGTGGGAGGAATCTTTGTTTATATGCAATTTTGGGAGTCGGTCTGGCAGTTGGGAGGCAGGTGTGAAAACAGGATATGACAGCGCTTATCGGCAGGAAAGAAAGCCTGGAAGCTTTAGCTTTGTGGTGCTTTTGGTTTGTCAGCCTGGAGACTCCATGGGGAGCAAGAGCCTTCTGTGCTGGAATCTTTGTTGTGGGAGGAATCTTTGTTTAGAAGCAATTTTCAGAGTCGGTCTGGCAGTTGGGAGGCAGGTGTGAAAACAGGAAACAATAGCTCTTATCCCCAGGAAAGAAAGCCTGGAAACTTGGGTTTGTGGTGCAGTGTGTTTGCCAAGCTGGGGCGTCCATGAATAGCGAGTGCATTCTGTGCTGTCATCTTTGTTGTGGA